>NC_077228.1:500965510-501148010 GCF_027887165.1 Monodelphis domestica
GCTTTGCCAATCCCCAGCCCCCGATGAATCTTTGATGAATTACAAGGGCAGGCGCTTTTAAAAAATTCAGAAAGAGAGGGAGGTGGGGAGCGTGAGGGATGGGAGCCAAGCATCCCCCTCTGCTGTCCTATGCTGGTTCTGCAGATGAAACCTGAGGGGAAGCCAGTTGGGGGAGCTAAGGATGAAGGAATGATGATGGAGCGAGGCTGCTACTTTAGACAAGACATCTCATTGCCTCTTGAAGGAAGGATGCCAACTCCGGCACTCGAGACAGAACTATCCTTTCAAGGAAAATCCTTCCACGTCCTCTCCTGGTGAGGACCATGGGATTCTAGGACCACTGAGAGGCTCTCTAGTCCAACACCTGCATTTTACAGATGAGGAGACTGAGACCTAACAAGGTCCCAGACAAATGACTAACTGGCTCAGTAGTTCTGGGCAAATGAGTTAACCTCCCTGAGATTTAGCTTCCTTACCCATGAGCATATATATATATATAATTTTTGCCCCAGTTCCACAACTCCCCCTTTAAAAAAAATAACCTTCTGTCTTAGAATCAATACTATACATAGGTTCCAAGCAGAAGAATAATAAAAGCTGGGCAGCTGGGGTTAAGTGACTTGTCCAGGGTCACACAGCTGGGAAGTGTCTGAAACCAGTACGCCCATCTTCAAACCTGACTCTCTAACCACTGGAACAACCTACACATTCCTATTATATCCTTGCTTCAGGAACCCCAATTCAATTTTATCCAACAAATATTTATTAACTGCCTATTGTGTGCTAGACACTGGGGAGGGGAATGACAAAATGGAAACAGTCATTGATGTCAAGGGTTTTACATTATATACACCTGCTTGTGGAGCTGCTCTTTGCTTATTTTCCATCCAAGTTCTCTTCCCCTCATCCCACACCTCAGAAAAAGCCCAGGGATTCAAAACTGGTATTTTAGAAAATTCAATCAATTCATTAAGCTATGAAGAAGCAGCCAGGTACAGTGGGAAAACAAAACAAAACACAAAACACTGGCTCTGGAATGAGAGGATGTTCTTATTGTTCAGTGGAGTCTGACTCTTTGTGACCATTGGGGTTTCCTTGGCAAAGATCCTGGAGTAGTTTGCCATTTCCTTCTCCAGTTCATTTGACAGATGAGGAAACTGAGGCAGATTTAAGTGACTTGCCCAGGGTCTCTCAGCTAGGAAGTGGCTGAAGTCCAATTTGAACTCATGAATATGAGTCTTCCTGATTCCAAGCCCAGTGCTCTATGCGCTATGGTGCCACCCAGCTGCCCAAAATGAGAGGATCTGGCTTCAAATCCCACAACAGATGCTTGCTACCTGTGTGCTTTTAAGTAAGTCATTTAACTTCTATGGGACTCCCTCAGATTTCTTTTCTATAAAAGATTTGGGCTATATAGCCTTTTAAATTCCCTTCCAGCCCAAGATCTAGGACCAAATAATTAAGCACCTACTGTATGCTATACTATGAAGACAGACAAAAAGGAAACAATTCCTTTCCTCAGGGAGCTTATCTTCTACTGGTTGGTTACTCGATAGCCCCAATCTCTCTGCTATTTGTTCTAGTTGTGTGTGTATTTCTGAACTTCCCTCTGAGGGCAGAAATTCTGGTTGGATTCCCATAACATTGGCTTCAAGCTTTCCAAATGATTCCACCTCTCACATTCTGGCTGTGAAGGCCTCTTCTGATTTCAGAGCACGTAGGAATCCAGAGACACATTTTTTCCCTTCTCTGTTTCAATTCTACGTTCATAGGGCTTGTAAATATAAAAAAGACCCATAAAGTGGTCTGTGCCAGGTAACAGCCTAAAAACAATACACTTTTATATCTAGGCCTGATGAGAAACCCTAAAATAATGCACCTGAATTTACATCACAATTCTCCAAATCAAAGTTAAAACTTACAGCCATCCCCCAGAAGGGTCATTAAGATTCAGAGAAATCTGTTTCAGGACCCTTCCTGATGAAGCCATCCCTGGAAAGCTCTTTCGTCCCAAGGCAGACATCCCCTTGTCTCTGCCTCTCTCCCAGGAGTGGCATTGAGTTGGCCAAAGGTGACTCAGGACCTTAGTTTAAGGAGGCAGTTCAAAGCATCCAAGTGTCACAGACCTGTGATTTCATCAGCGGGAGCTTCCTTCAGCCTGTCTACGATTTATAGTCTTCCATGAGTCACCCAAGTCTCAGAGAGGTTAAATGATTTGCTTGTGGTCACAGAGCTAATAATTGTCATGTGTGGAATTTGAACTCTGGTCTTTCTGGCTCCAAAACCAGCACTCTGTCCATTCTGCCTCTTGTCAGAGAGGTGCTGGAAGTGTTATTATGCCCATTTTATAGGGAAGGGAAATGAGTCTCAGGTTAGAATCATGAACAGATTCAGAACAAAGAATGTCAGAGCTGAAAGAGCCCTGAGGATACAGAACATTAGATTTGGGAACATTCATTTTCATAGCTGGATGGACATTTAAAACATAAAATGTCAGAAATAGAGTACCAATCTCTTGCATTAAAAATGTTTTTTAAACCCTTACCTTTCATCTCAGAATCAATATTAAGTACTGGTTTCAAGACATAAGGGCTAGGCAATTTGGGTTAAGTGATTTGCCCAGGATTACACAACTCAGAAGTATCTCAGGTCAGATTTGGACCCAGGATGTCCTGTCTTTCTCAATCCATCAATCCAGACTGACTTAATCCACTGAGCTACCTAGCTACCCCTAATCCCCTCATTTTATAGATGGGAAACTAAGATCTAGATAGGTTTTGTCCAAGATTCAAGGTTTAGCATGTTTCCCACTAAATCACACCCTTCTTTCCTTCCCTCCTTTCTTTCTTCTTCATCCCTCCCCTTCTCTTCCTTTTTTCCTTCCCTTCCTTCTTTCCTTCCTTCTTCATCCCTCCCTATCCTTTTCTTCCTTCTTTCCTTCCTTTCCTTCCTTATTCCCTTCCTCCTTCATTCCTCCCTCCCCTTCTCTTCCTTCTTTCCTTCCCTTCCTTCTTTCCTTCCTTCTTCATCCCTCCCTACTTTTCTCTTCCTTCTTTCCTTCCTTCCCTTCCTTCCATCTTCCCTTCCTCCTTCATCCCTCCTGACCCTTCTCTTCCTTCCTTCCTTGCTTCCTTCCATCTTCCCTTCCTCCTTCATCCCTCCTGACCCTTCTCTTCCTTCCTTCCTTCCTTCCCTCCTTCCCTCCTTCCTTCCTTCCTTCCTTCCTTCCTTCCTTCCTTCCTTCCTTCCTTCCTTCCTTCCTTCCTTCCTTCCCTCCTTCCCTCCTTCCTTCCTTCCTTCCTTCCTTCCTTCCTTCCTTCCTTCCTTCCTTCCTTCCTTCCTTCCTTCCTTCCTTCCTTCCTTCCCTCCTTCCTTCCTTCCTTCCTTCCTTCCTTCCTTCCTTCCTTCCTTCCTTCCTTCCTTCCTTCCTTCCTTCCTTCCTTCCCTCCCTCCTTCCTTCCTTCCTTCTTTTTAAAAAACCTTTACTATCTATAATCAGTATCAGTTCTAAGACAGAAGTGCTGCAAGGGCTAGGCAATCAGGGTTAAGTGACTTGCCAAGGATCACATAGTTAATAAATGTCTGAGGTCAGATTTGAACCTATGTTCTCCTAACTCCATGCCTGGCAGTCTATCTACTGTGCTACCTAGCTGACCTAATCACACTCTTTTTCTAAGAAAGAGTAAGAGGAAAACCTCTCAGAAGCAAGGAAGGGTTTGATTTTTGCTACAATCTGCTACCTTTTCTAAGGATAATTGTTAGCCTTTCCTGCAAGAATGTCCCTAGAAAAGATTGTATCTTTAAAAGCTGGGAGTGAAACACAGTTATGCTCAGCTGTTTGTGACTCTCCTCCTTCACAGATGTCATGGATGGCTCAAGATTAGAATTCGTGGAGACTTAGGTAGGCTCCATGGGCTGATTGGATTCAAGGCCTGGTTTATAGGCTTATTTAGATTGATTGATTGATTATTAGATTTATTATTTAGCTTTAGACTTGAAAGGGACCTCAGAGACTATTCAGATCAACCCCCTTATTTCCTAGATGAAGAAAGTGAGGCTAAAAGAATTAGATGATTTTTTCAAGGACACAAAGGAAACCAGGAATTGGTACAGAGTCATAGAAAAAAGCAACCTTGCTGGGTCTCATATACAAAAGAATGCTGGATGGATTTGTAGTCAGAAGTCCTAAATTCAAAGCTCATCTCTGCATTTCCTACTTGTATAAACCTATATGTCCTTTAACCTAGAGTCAAATCAATAAGCATTTAAGTGCCTATAATGTGTCAAGCACTGAGTTAAAAATTGGGTTATATAAAGACTACTCCCCCCCCCCCAAAAAAAAGATTCAGTTTCTGCTCTTAAGGAGCTCACAGTCTAATGGGTTTCTATAAAAGGAGAGGGCTGGAATGATAATCTAGATCCCTCCCAACTCGAAATCCTAAGATCCAGGGGGCAATAAGGAATTCAGATTCTAGTTCAGTGTTGGAGAACCTATGGCATGAATGCCAAAGGAGGATGCTCCCTTCCCCCTCTCCACTTCACCTGAGGACATTCTTCACTTCACCCACCCCTCTGCCCAGCAGCCCAATGGGAGTGCTTTCTCCCTCCCCTGTCTGGGGTAAGGGGGGGGTGGGGGGGCTCACATGCCCCATGAAGTTATGTTTTGGACACTCGATCTCTAAAAGGTTCACCATCACTGTCCTAGTTCCTACTCCCCTAGAGATCCCTGGGATCAGAGAGAAAAGACTGAGAAAGGACCAGATCAGGGAGGGAGTGACAGGCCCCAAGGGCAGAGAAAACTGCTTGCTGGCTACTGCTTGGTCCTTCTCCTCTAGGGCTCCCTTGGAGCAGGCACTTTCCTTTGTTGGCCTGTTTCTTCTTTCTTGTTCTCCACACCTCCCTTCATCCTTCTGACCAGGGCCTCTCTGAGGATGCAGTGAATTGAGGCCACATGGGTATACAGAAAAGAAAAGGAGAGGAGAGGAAGTGAAATGAGTATAGAAAGAGATAATGGGACAAGGGAATGGGGTGACAGGTAGACTCTGAGTTATGTTTTGTTCTCCTGGCATGTCCTGGCATCTGGTGTCATTCATTATTATTCTCTCTCTCTCTCTCTCTCTCTCTCTCTCTCTCTCTCTCTCTCTCTCTCTCTCTCTCTCTCTCTCTCTCTCTCTCTCTCTCTCTCTCTCTCTTCCCCTCTCCTCTCCTCTCCTGCTCCTGTTTTTTCTGTCTCTGTCTCTGTCATTGTCTCACTCTCTCTCTCCTCTTTGTCTCTCTTTCTGTCTATCTCCCTCTCTCTTTGCCTTTCTCTCTTTCATCAAAACATGCTCCCAGGAAGGACTCCAATGTCAGTCATTTAATTTTAGTGTGAGCTAAGGTTCTCAGTTTCCTCTCCTAGGGGTATTTGCATATTAAGACTCATCTTTTCTTGTGGAATAAAAGGTTGAGTCTCTTTTCTCCTAAAGTAGTTTTTCTTAAGGAATTAGCAAGCAGTGGAGGTGGGGAAGGTATTTGGGGAGCTGGAGGGATCCTTCTGATTTGTCTGAAATGAACTATTTTAGTGGACCTTCCCTCCCTAAGGGACCAAGGCAAATCACACTGTATCCTCAGTACTGTCCAGTCCCTACCCTTTTGTCTGTAGCCTCTTTTTGATGGTGTAGTCCTGGATTAGGAATAAGGACAAAGCTGTTCAAATCCTGCCACAGACACTTATTTTCTGTGTATGGACAAGTCACTTAATCTCTCTCAGTTTCCTCATATGTAAAATGAAGTACCTCTAGCCCCATGGAATGTCCCTTCTCCCTTCTACTCATGAACATTTTCATCTAGTTAAAAGCAGGTAAAAATGACTATTAAAGGTGGTATAATGGGAAAAAGGATCAAGACCATTTCAGCCTTTGTGTTGGTGATAGTAGAGGAGATTTTGGGAGGATTGATGGTGTGGACACAGGCTTAAAGCCCTTTTAATGTTTTGTGGTGGAGATACCTTATAGGATTTAAAGCTGGAAGGGACCATAGAGAGCACCCAATCCAAATTCTTCCTTTCATATGCAGCACCCAGGCTGACTCCCTCCCACTTTACTCCTGGGAATCCAAACCCAGGTATCTTAGCTTCAGGGCACTCTTGTAGATGCACATCCACATCCATGCACACAAAAACTATAGCTTATGAGCCTCCAGCAATGTATTCCCTTTTATTAGTTAGACTGGACACAATTTGTTGAAAGCAAAGGCATTTTAATTAAACCGCATAGTAAAAAAGAAGGCAATAAAACATTCCTCCATAAACACAGGAGGCACACCGGCTCAAATGCACATGGCACCAGCAGGAAGATTGAACACGCTAAGGGCACGTACAGAAGGAACAGGGATGGCCAGGGCAGATTTGAGGGGGTGACTCCTGTCTCAATGCTGTAGTCACTGAGGGTCTCCAGGGAGCTCTTCATGCTCCTCCCTATAGGCTGCTCTCTGCTGGTTTTAAGTAGATTCTGCTTGAAAGACTTTTCACAGGTCCTGGGGCCATTGCTGGTCTCAGCTACAAGCATCTATCTCAAGTCGACATGAAGTTACCCAACTCTTCTTTGTTCTGACCAATCTCTGGCTTCAGCCTGAGACTTCAGTTGAGATGCTGCCTCTTGTTTATAAGAAAAAGAGGGGGGCAGATGGATTGTCCAGTGGATTGACACTCAGATCCAGAGATGGGAGGTCCTGGGTTCAAATCTAGTCTCAGATACTTCCTAGCTGTGTGACCCTGGGCAAGTCTCTTGACCCCTATTGCCTAACCCTTACCACTCTTCTGCCTTGGAACCAATGCATAGTATTGATTCCAAGACAAAAGGTAAGGGTTTAAAAAAAAATAAAAAGAGGAGTGGACTTCATCATGTGTTTCTGAGCTTAGAGATCAGAGATTTAATTAAGTCTCTCCTTGAAAAGCTGGACTACATGGGGGGAAATTAGGTCTCTCAGTAGATTGAGAGCTAGGCCCAGAGATGGGAGGTTCTGAGTTCAATCTGGCCTCACACATTTTGAAGCTGTATGACCGTGGTCAAGTCACTTAACTCTCATTAAATGGCCTTCACTACTCTTCTGCCATGGAACCAATATACACTGTTGATCTTATGATGGAAAGTAAGGGGTTAAAAAAGAAAAGAAAAGAAAGAAAAGAAAAGAAAAGAAAAGAAAAGAAAAGAAGAAAAGGAAAGGAAAGGAAAGGAAAGGAAAGGAAAGGAAAGGAAAGGAAAGGAAAGGAAAGGAAAGGAAAGGAAAGGAAAGGAAAGGAAAGGAAAGGAAAGGAAAGGAAAGGAAAGGAAAGGAAAGGAAAGAAAAGCTTATCTATAGGAGGCACCTCCAGGTATATCTAAATGGCTTAGTAGATAGAATGAAGTACCTGAAGTCAGGAAGGCTCATCTTCCCAAGTTCAAATCTAGATTTAGACACTTATTAGCTGTATGACTGGGCAAGTCACTTAGTCCTGTTTGCCTTAGGTTCTTCAGCTGCCCAATGAGCTAGAGAAGAAAATGACAAACCAGTATCTTTGCCAAGAAAACTCCAAATCAGTTCATGCAGGGTCAGACATGACTAAATAATAAGGCATCTCCACTTTCTCCCTTCTCACTCTCTTCTTGATTCCTTTTAATCAAGCTTCTAACCTCCTAATTCCACTGAAACTCTCTTTAGAAAGTTCCCCATGATCTCTGAATTGACAGAACCAATGGCCTTTTCTCAGTTCTCATTCTTTTTGGTCCCTCTAGCATTTGACAGCGTTTGCTGAACATCTTCTCCCAGATGCTCTCTTTTCTCTAGGTTTTGGGAACACCACTCTCTCCTGGTTCTCCTACCTGTCAGATTGCTCCTTCTCAGTCCCCTTGGCTGGATTTTCATTCAGGTTCTACCTTGTAGTAGTAGATATCCCAGAGGGTTCTGACTCGTTTTTCTTCTCCCTCTGCATTACTTACTATATATGACTACTTAATTATAGATTATACTACTTATTTATATTACTTATTATACTATTTAATTTGATGATTTCCTTAGTTTCCATGGATTTAATTATCATCTCTGTGCTGATGATTTTCAAATATGCCTATCCTGCTCTAATTTCTTTGCTGACCTCCAGTCTCTCTTCTCCAACATCTTGAATTGGATGTTTAATTACTGTTGTTGTTGTATAGTCATTTCAGTCCTTTTAAACACTTTTTTGACCCAATTTGCGTTTTCTTGGCAAAGATAACAAAATGGTTTACCATAGCCTTCTCTTGCTTATTTGACAGATGAAGAAATTGAGGCTGAGGCAGAGTTAAGTGACTTGCCCAAGGTCACACAGTTAATGAGTGTCTGAAGCCTGACTTCAGGTCCAGCATTTTATCTACTGCATCACCTAACTACTTCATTGTTCAATAGATATTAATTTTTTTTAATTCAACGATATTTTCTTTTCTCAAAAATGTAATAACAGTTTTCAACATATATTTTCTGAAGTTATAAGATCCAAATCGTTTTTCTCTCTTCCCTCCCCACTCTCAGACATGGTAAGCAATTTGATCTGAGTTGTACATGTACTATTATGCAAAACATCCTTCTTATTGGTCATTGTTGTAAGAGAATAATCATATCAAACTAAAACCCCCAAATAAAACCATAAACAAACTGTTGTAGGAAATGGTATGCTTTGATTTGCATCCAATCCCAGATGGATGGCATTCTTCATCATAAGTCTTTCAAAACTGGCAATAAACATTGTTAATTCAACCATTCCAAAGTTATCTTTTCTCCTGTTGTCTCCTCAACTCCTTACTAGTTCTCACCTCCATATCCAATCTGATGCAAAGGCTTGATGATTTTATCTTTGCAGAATCTCTTGAATGTATTTCCTTCTCTCCTCTGATACTGCCTAGGTGAAGGCCCTCATCTCTTCATGCCTAGGCTAGTACAATAGGCTACTAGTGGGTCAACCTGCTGTAAGTCTCTCCTATTCTAGTCCATGTTCCATTCAGCTGCCAAGGTGATTTTCTTAAAGCATAAATGCAGTTGAATCACCTCCCTACCATTAGCTACTTATCACTTCCAGGATCAAATACAAAATCCTTTGTTTGGCATTCAAATCTTTTCCTAACCGACCTCCCTACATTTCAACTCTTCCTACATCTTATTCTCTCATGTGTACTCTTCAATCCAGTCTCATTGGCCTCCTGGCTGTTTCTCAAACAATATATGCCATTTCCTGTCTCTGGACACTTTTTTCTGGGTACCTCCCCATGCCTGGGATACTCTTCCTTCTCATCTATGTCTCTGGCTTCCTTAGATTCTTTCAGGTCCCAACTAAAATCCCATCTTCTTCAAGAAGCCTTTTCCAACCTCTCTCAATGCCAGTGTTTTTCCTCCGCTTGTTATTTTCCATTTATCCTATTGGCTTGCTTGCTGTCTCCATTAGGTTGTAAACTCCTTGAAAGTAGGAACTATATTTTACTTCTTTTTGTGTTCTTAACATTTAGTATAGTGCTTGGTGTAGAGTAGATGCTTATTAAGTGTTTACTGACTGTCTGGATTCATCTCTTTTAGAAAGACAAGTTCAGAATAAAGAGAAATAATAAGAAATAAGAAAAAATAAATAATAAATAAAGAGAAAAAATAAAGAGAAACCACTGAGCTTCTTTCTTCCCTCTAGGAGAATCTGTTAGGTCTCCAAACCATGGCTATGAAGTGCCTTTCCTTTTCAAAAGTAAACCTTTGCTTTTAGGAGAAGAGATGTCTAGAACAAAAAACAGCTAGTCAGCTAACTAAGGACCATAGGTATTCAGTCTATTGTTTCACCAGTTTCTTGTTTACAAAGACAAAGTCTCTGTCCCAAGCCTCTACTGTACTTCAAATCAGAAAGTCTTTATAATCTCTATTTCACATCTGATCATCAAATTAAACCTATTTAGAATCAGTTCCTTGTATGCAGTTGGTGCTTCATAAATGCTGATTGAGATGTATTGAATGGAATCTGGCTCCCTTTGCTTTCATCCTAAATTCAGCAAAAAAAACCCCTTCTCATCAAGGATTTGCTTTTCTCAAGAAATATCCAAGGCAAGAGAATTTTCCTTTGAAGATAACTTCTATACTATCTTCCTGAAATAAATGAGTGATGGGGTTGCATGGATTAGGTTTCCATAGGGCCGGACAACCACTGGAGGAGCTCAGCACCAAGGTTCTAAACTTTCTGGGTCAAGAAACTAGACCCTGAATTTGCTATAAGACCCTTCCAAAGTGCAAGTGATTTTAGTGACTGCTTTAAAACCATGTCCTTCAACATCCCTACACTGGTGAAAGACAGGTGGACATAGCTCAATCTGCTGAGAAAATCAGTGAAGCACAAACATCCTGACAGAAAACATGGCTCCTTTCTTAGATAAATCAATCACATCATTTAAGTATTGGTACCTGCTTAGAATTCCCCTTCCTGTCTTCTCATGGGATTCCCTGAAGTCCTCCCTCCATAGGGAGGACTTATTCTGGCCTCATAACTTACTCTATCATTTTCCAAATGCCTGATTTAGAACCAAGCTATGAATTTTCCCATCCTTAGCAAAGATTACAACCTAGGTCCTGGGCAAGTGGCATATAATATGACTTGATGGAGGGTAGAGGGTGATAGGTGGCTGATGGAAAGAGCAGGGTAAGGTGGGACAGAAGTTCCCCTGACCATACTACTTGGTAACTTCTAAATTAATCTTGACAACTAGGACCTAAGCTCTGCTATTCCTAGGATTTTGCATCCTGGGCTATCGCCAGTTGTCTTGACTTTTGTCCTGCCACTGGATTTCTATTATTCTAGAAGAGAGGGTGACTCTGATGACTTTGTAAAGCTTTGCCTCACTTAAATCCAACTTATGCACAATTTAAGACATTGTAATTTCATCAGTTCTCTTTGAAAGATGAACAACAATGATTCTGAAGGATTATAAGTGGTGTCAATAACCTCTAAATTTTATACTCTAGGGAAAATCTCCAGTCACCATGCCTTAGTTATAGCTCTGGCCTGACATAAATTGTATAAATGCCACACAGCCTATTCATATTCAGATGTTATATAGGTATCTAGCTGTCTCTATTCCTGGGGTGTATTTCTATTCCAGAGTGTAACCTCCATGAAGGCAGGTACTGAATAGTTCTCTTTAGCACAGTATCATTTGTAATTATTCATTTAATAAAAACTTTGGATTAATACTATTTTTCAGGGATTTGGAATTGGAAGACCTGAGTTTGAACCCCAACACTCTGAGTTGTATGACTCAAGGCAACTTGCTCCTTGAACATCAGTTTCCTCCTTTTTAACAGGGGGGAAAGAAGAAAAAAAATGACCTGGCTCTGAATCCCATGATATTATATATGGACACAGAATCCTAGATCATGAGTTATAGGGGATTTCAGGGGTTAGTTAATTAAACTCTCTTATTTATGGATGAGGAAACTGAGGTCTGGAGAGATTAAAGCCACACAGGTTGTAAACTGCAGAGTTGGGTTTTGAACCCAGGTCCTTATTACAGTGTGCATGTGCATTTGTTTTCTTTCCTGATGATCCTCTTTTCACTAAAAACACAACCCTACCATTCTTGTATTTGATTCTCCTCACTTGCTTTCTTGTTCAGTCTTTTCAATTGTTGTACCCTACTCCTCATTGCATCATTTGGGGCTTTCTTGGCAAAGATACTAGACTAGCTTGCCATTTTCTCCAGCTCATTTTACAGGTGAAAAAACTGAGGCAGGCAGATTAAGTGACTTGTTCAGGGTCACAACACCAGTAAGTGAATGATGCACATTTGAACTCAGGTCTTCCTGATTCCAGATCAGGCTCTGTCCATTGTGCTACCTACCTGCCCACATCTCACCTCCTGGAGACCACCAAAGACATGTAGCTTCTGACAAACCAAACTATAGGGGCAACCTCATGAAGGAAATGGGGATGGGGGATCCTTTCCCCTCATTTTTCCAAATACACATCAGAGATTGAGAGCCAGCCTCAAACATCCATGAAGAGTCTTTATCAGCTCTAGAAACAGAACCCAGATCTCCTGTCTCCCAGTCCAGGTTTATTATACTGACACATCAGGGATGCCAATTGGAGCTGCCCTGGGTAGAAAAATCCCTCTCCCCTCCTGGAAGCATGGATGCAGGAGCTCAGGGAATGTCTAACAGTGTTTACATTTCTCCTGGCAAGACTGCCTAGCAGGAGGCATCCCTGTTGCAAGAAGCTTTAAAACTTGCTCAGGGGGTGTGACTGAATGACAGATGAACAAGCTAGCTTAGTCTTATTATTAATGTCCCAGGCTCCACTCAGCAAAGTCAGCTTCCCCAAGGGTGACGGCGAGTGGAGAGAGAGAGAGAGAGAGAGAGAGAGAGAGAGAGAGAGAGAGAGAGAGAGACAGAGACAGAGACAGAGAGAGACAGAGAGAGAGAGAGACAGAGACATAGAGAGACAGAGAGAGGGGGGGAGGGAGGGGGAGAGAGAGAGAGAGAGATTCTGTAATCTGAGTTAGAAAGTGAAAAGAGCTTCACCTGTGGAAGAAGGTCTAGGGAGAAACCAGCTGGCTGGGTTCATTCAGCTAAGAAGAATGAGGCTGTAAACCAGCTACAGAAATGCCCAAATGGGAATCAGGATGCCTGTGTATAATCACAGGCTTGCTGTGTGACTTGGGGCTAATCACATAATCTCTCTGATTGTAGTTTGTGAAATAATAATAGATACCATTTATCAAAATGGTACAATGGAAAGAAATGTGGCTCCAGAATTGGATAACTTTGACTCTGATTCCACCTCTGACACCACCTCTGTAACCTTTATTTCTCTAGCCTCAGTTTTCTTATTTGTAAAATGAGAGGTTGGACCAGACAGTCTCTGAGGTCATTTCCAACAGTACAGTTATAATCCAATGTCCCATCAAGGTAGGTGCTGTTACACTCTCATTTTATAGATGAGGAGACTGAGGCTGGTAGGGTTAAATGACCTTCTCAGGGCCACATAGATAGGAAATAGACATGAGGGGAGATTTAAAACACAAGACTTCCTGACTGAATCTGGGGGTCTATATACTGTACCGCCTAAAGGATGCTTAATAAATGGAGAAGGCTTTTTAGAATGAAGTATGTAGGGGTCAAGAGTGTCAATCTTTGATCATAGCACATGTGCATCTGGGAAAAAGGTTATTTGGGGGACCTATTGCATTGTCCCCTCTATTAAGTACATGTGATGTACATGCAGAAAAGGCCAGGGTGATACAAGCTAGGGAGAGGAGGACCTGGGCTGGCCAAGAGAAAAGCTAGGCCTTGAGGTTGGGACAAGAGGGACACCAACTACAGCAGGAGGGTCTTGGGTTAGATAAGAATCTCCCCAGGAACAAGAAATTGGAGGTCCTGGGACCATCCAAGAATGGGAGGTAGGGCTAGGAGAGCCTCAGGGAACTTTTAGCCAATGGATAGAAAATTCTTTGGCTCTAAAAATGATGAATAGGAACAATTTAAAGATATATGGGAGGACTCATATGGTGTGAAGCAGAGAGAAGGAAGAAGAGCTCAAGGAGCAATGCATTAACTATAGCTATGGAAACAGCCTTAAAGGACTACAAAACTCAGGTCAAATCTAATGTACCACCATGGTCCTTTTTTTAAAAAAAAATTTAAAACATCATTTTATTTGGTCATTTTCATACATTGTTCATTGGAAACAAAGATCATTTTCTTTTCCTCCCCCCCAACCCCCCCCCCACCCCTTCCCTAGCTGATGCGCGATTCGTCTGGGTATCACATGTATCCTTGCTCTGAACCCATTTCCTTGTTGTTGGTATTTGCATTAGGGCGCTCTCCTCAATCATGTCCCCTCAACCTCTATAGTCAAGCAGTTGCTTTTCCTCGGTGTTTTTACTCCCTCAGTTTGTCCTCTGCTTGAGGATAGTTGTTTTTTTCCTCATAGATCGCTACAGGTTGTTTAGGGACATTGTAAAGCCATTACTGGAGAAGTCCATTACGTTCTCTTGTACCACAATGTGTCAGTCTCTGTGTACAATGTTCTCCTGGTTCTGCTCCTCTCGCTCTGCATCACTTCCTGGAGGTTGTTCCAGTCTCCATGGAATTCCTCCACTTTATTATTCCTTTTAGCACAATAGTATTCCATCACCAACAGATACCACAATATGTTCAGTCATTCCCCAATTGAAGGGCATCCCCTCATTTTCCAATTGTTGGCCACCACAAAGAGTGCAGCTATGAATATTCTTGTACAAGTCTTTTTCCTTATTATCTCTTTGGGGGACAAACCCAGCAGTGCTATGACTGGATCAAAGGGCAGACAGTCTTTTATTGCCCTTTGGGCGTAGATCCAAATTGCCCTCAAGAATGGTTGGATCAATTCACAACTCCACCAGCAATGAATCAATGTCCCTACTTTGCCACATCCCCTCCAGCATTCATTACTTTCCTTTGCTGTCATGTTAGCCAATCTGCTAGGTGTGAGGTGATACCTCAGAGTTGATTTGATTTGCATCTCTCTGATTATAAGAGATTTAGAATGCTTTTTCATGTGCTTATTAATAGTCTTGATTTCTTTAACTGAAAATTGCCTGTTCATGTCCCTTGCCCATTTTTCAATTGGAGAATGGCTTGTACACTGGGTTAGCTTTTTATAGATTTGAGTAATTAGACCTTTGTCAGAGGTTTTTGTTATGAAGATTGTTTTCCAATTTGTTGCTTTCCTTCTAATTTTAGTTACATTGGTTTTGTTTGTACAAAAACTTTTCAATTTGATGTAGTCAAAATTATTTATTTTGCATTTTGTGACTCTTTCTAAGTCTTGCTTGGTTTTAAAATCTTTCCCTTCCCAAAGGTCTGACATGTATGCTATTCTGTGTTCATCAAATTTACTTATAGTTTCCTTCTTTATATTCAAGTCATTCACCCATTCTGAGTTTATCTTGGTATAGGGTGTGAGGTGTTGATCCAAACCTAATCTCTCCCACACTGTCTTCCAATTTTCTCAGCAGTTTTTATTGAATACTGGATTTTTGTCCCAAAAGCTGGGGTCTTTGGGTTTGTTATAGACTGCCTTGATGAGGTCATTTACTCCAAGTCTATTCCCTGATCCTCCTTTCTGTCTCTTAGCCAGTACCAAATTGTTTTGATGACTGCTGCTTTGTAATATAGTTTGAGATCTGGGACTGCAAGGCCACCTTCCTTTGTGTTTTTTTTTTTCATTATTTCCCTGGATATCCTTGATCCTTTATTCTTCCAAATGAACTTTGTTATGGTTTTCTCTAATTCAGTAAAATAGTTTTTTTGGTAGTTCAATGGTATGGCACTAAATAGATAGATAAGTTTGGGTAGGATGGTCATTTTTATTATGTTAGCTCATCCCACCCATGAACAATCAATGTTTTTCCAATTGTTTAGATCTAGTTTTAATTGTGTGGAAAGTGTTTTGTAGTTGTGTTCATATAGTTCCTGTGTTTGTCTCAGCAGATAGATTCCTAAGTATTTTATATTGTCCCCGGTGACTTTAAATGGAATTTCTCTTTCTAATTCTTGCTGCTGAACTGGGTTGGAGATATATAGAAATGCTGATGACTTATGTGGGTTTATTTTGTATCCTGCCACTTTGCTGAAGTTGTTGATTATTTCGATTAGCTTTTTGGTTGATTCCCTGGGATTCTTTAAGTAAATCATCATATCATCCGCAAAGAGTGACAGCTTGGTCTCCTCATTGCCAACATGGTCCTTTTTTTGAAAAAAAAAAAAAGACCAGTGATTACATTGGTACATATAATATGCACTTGACAAAGGCTTTCTCATTCATGGAGGCAGGTAGGTGGCACAGTGGACAGAGTGCTGGATCTGCATTCTGGAGGACCTGGATTCAAATCCAGTCTCAGATACTTACTAGCTGTGTGACCTTGGAAAAATCACTTAACCCCTGCATGCCTCAGTTTCCCAATAAATAAAATAGGGATAATAATTATACCTACCCCCCCAGGGTTATTGTAAAATCAATTGAGATACTATTTATAATTCAATCAGCACAATACTTGGAACATAAAAGGCACTATATAACTGTGATGATGATGCCTCTTGGTTTGTTCCATTTCCATGGTGTGTTGGGGTATTTAGGGAAGACTAGCACCTATAGTGTGAGTAGTTGCTGAGTCCTTTTTGGGGCTGCTGTAAAAAATAGACTTGAATACAGGACTACAATCCCCATGAGCCTTTGCTCCACTTCCCCAGAATGCCTTGTAATCTCACCTGGGCCGAGATCGAGAAGGGATTTAAACTGAGGAAAAGGCTTTTGAAGGGGCTTTTGAACTTCCGTTTTGGAGCAGAGGCGTCTCTTCCATGATGTGAGGTTATTTTGTCTAGGCCTCTGGCCTAGACACATGTTTCTTACTTGTATATTCTTAATCTTTAACCTTTAATAAACCTCTAAAAAATATAATACTCCTTGCAGAGAGAAACTAATTTCTACCTGCCTCAGTCTCCCCATCTCCCCTAAATTTTAATCTTTACAGTTGGCGACCTAATGGAAAAAAGAACTTTCAGTCTTCTGATTTCTTTTCTGATCTTAAATTCAGTTTTAATATCTAGTACCTAGAAAAAAAAATTTTTTTTTTGAGCCATATCTCTCTGGCCAAGGTTTTCTACCCTCGCAAAGCTGCTACAGGCTCCGGACCTGCTGCCCACCCCACCTGGCTCGGCCCCGCCGTTTCCTGCCTCAGCCTGCAGCCCTGATTGTCCTCACCT
Source organism: Monodelphis domestica (assembly GCF_027887165.1). NCBI lineage: Eukaryota > Metazoa > Chordata > Mammalia > Didelphimorphia > Didelphidae > Monodelphis > Monodelphis domestica. The sequence continues at coordinate 500,982,272 of NC_077228.1, forward strand.
GGTACCTGGTCCCGGCCTTGCCCACCCCCGCAGCCGCTCCAGCTCCTGGCCTCTCACCGGCCCACTGCCTGCCTATTTCTGCGCCCCAGACCCAAGAGCGTGACCCCAGTCGGCTCATCACCCAGATCCTTGGAGCAGATTGCTGAGGACTCATTGCGACCAGCTGGTAACAGTATTGGCCATGTGGGCGGAGGGGAGAGACCAGAGGGAAAGGAGAATGGTAATTTTCCCTTAGGCTAAGCCTCCACGTGGCTGGGGGTATTGGCCACAGGGTGATCAGAGGGGAAAGAGAGAAAAGACTAGAGAGAAGAAACAGACTTTTTAAACAGAAACTTAATAGCAATGGGCTGTTTAAAAGGATTTTTGACTCTTCTGGCAATTTCATTGATTTTACCTGCCTATCTGGGAGCAGACTCAGCCCAAAGATTCAACTTTAACTTTGGGGAGGAAAATGGGTGGCCCAGCGAACTGGAAGCCAGGCCCAGAGACGGGAGGTCTCTAGTTAAAATCTGGCCTCCGATGCTTCCCAGCTATGGGGCCCTGGACGGATCTCTTGAACCCCATAGCCTAGCCTTTACTACTCTACCTTCGGACAATAGACATTTAAATGGATAATTAAAAACAAACAAAAAAAACCAAGGAACTTTGAAGAGACTAAAGGCTATATTCTAAGGCATTTCAGACTCCAATGGTTTATAAAAAAATCTCTGTATTCTATTGCATTGTTTTGTTTAAGATATAACTTTGTGATTTTAAGTTCATATATTACTGGATTGAATATTATTCTGTGAACTGAAGGTTGATTGAATTTATTTTGAATGTACTGAGTTTTAAAATTCTGTTGTTTTTCCCCTATAACTGTGTTGAACAAATATTATTGTGAATAAGCCCATATATGAAAAAACAGCCTTTTTCTATTTTGCTGAGGATAGATGGACTTCAGAACTGGTTATAATTGTATTAACAACCTTTGGAATTTTAATGTGCTAAATACCTCAAATGATTTGATTTTAAGGGTTTTTTAAATATGATTTTTGGAATTTTTTTAACAATCTGGTTATTTTTGCCTGCCCCTACCACGAGGTAAGGCCCATTACAGTAGCTGAAGTGAAATGTATTTTATAACCCCCAACCTTCCCACATGTGAATGGAAGTTGGGCAGTTAATTTCAGGGCATTTGTACCCTTAAAAAGCCTCCAAAAAGGAGCACCCCTTTATTTATACTCTTCAGCTCACTACTTTACTTGCACCAGAATGATATATAGATTCTTGATTATGTTCTAAACCCAAGATGAGTTTTACTTTGTTTTAAAAAATATGTTTAAATACCAAGGTTGAAGGATTGCTATGTTTGTAAAAATTGTGACAAATGTCCATCAATTCATAGGTTTTAAAAATGTCATACAGCAACTTATGTGAAATATGAAAGTGTGTTTGTTTGCTATTGTATTAATTGGGCTATTGAGAATTTTGGGGATTTTGATATCTACATATTTGTACTACTGTATTTTTAAAGATGAAAAAAATTGTTAACCTTGTTCAATTCATTTGCCTTCTACTCACAGTGATCATGGCCAGATACAAAGAGGAAACGGATCTCATTTTTTGGTGAGAAAGCCTTGTATTTTATTTTTCTTAACTGACACAGAGTGTCAATGATTATAAGCTATATTTTTGAATTTTTTAAAGCTCTTTTATTATTATATTTTTCTTGCATGTGCAATATACTTTTTCAGTTTTTTAATTATTTTTCTCTCCTTTTTATATTTGAAGCACATGTCACCAGTATTAAGATTTTCTTTAACCTTTTGATTTTCAGTGCTACAAGTTTAAGATACATTTTCTAATGCATGCCCTAAAAAGCTTGTGACTATGAAAATGATTCCACTAATTATTTAAATAAATTATGGGACTTTGCTTAATGATTCTGTCTGATTCCAGGACAAGAGCTACACACAAGAGCCATTTCATAGGGCCAAAGAAAGGCCAATCTAGGATGGATTGATGCACTTCTAAGCCAATACAAAGGTCTTGAACCTAGTGTGAAGACTCAAGGTTACTATGTTTAACATGTGTTAAGACATAGGCTTTCCTTGTATCTACACTCACTCTGAAGATACTCACAGAGGAGTATCCCCAAAACTTGGCTCCTACTTGGCTTCTATAATCTGGTCCCCTTTTCTGCCTCTCATAGTGTGGTACCCTTCTGTAGTCCTGGCACTGACTGGGTAAATGCATCATTACTTAGATCATTTTGATTGGGCCCTGATTGAAGGACCTGTTATAGATTTATTTTTCTTCTACTTGGAATTTTTACATATAAGACTTTGATAGTCTATATTTCCATCCAGAAATTTTTCTTTTCTTTTGGATTTTCTGATGTCTTTTTAATATCTCTTGCCAATTGATTCATATACCTCATACCTCAGCCATGCATCCCTAACTGATTCTGAATCTTTCAATCACCCACAACACGGGGGAATGTAAAAAAAAAATCATTATTTAAATTGCAAGTTTAAATTCCTTTTGAGAAGAATTTTAGGTAAAGAAGATGCTACCTCTCTGAATCCAGAACTGAACTGTTGGAGAAGCCACCATGAGGAAGCCTCCAGACCACAAGTTGCACAAAATTGAACTTTGGGTGTGGTTGATTGAACATTTATTTGTATGTATACTTTTATGCCAAAGGGGACTGCCCCCTAATGGCTTTTTGTCAATGTGTTCAGCAATTATTGGTTTTATTCTTTTTTCTCTTATCCTCACATTATTGTAATCTTTAAATTGATTATGTTTTCATGATCCTTTGGAAAAAATTAATTTTTTTGCAAATGATCACACGGGGGAATGTAAAAAATAGACTCAAATACAGGACTACAATCCCCATGAGCCTTTGCTCCACTTCCCCAGAATGCCTTGTAATCTCACCTGGGCTGAGATCGAGAAGGGATTTAAACTGAGGAAAAGGCTTTTGAAGGGGCTTTTGAACTTCTGTTTTGGAGCAGAGGCGTCTCTTCCATGATGTGAGGTTATTTTGTCTAGGCCTCTGGCCTAGACACATGTTTCTTACTTGTATATTCTTAATCTTTAACCTTTAATAAACCTCTAAAAAATATAATACTCCTTGCAGAGAGAAACTAATTTCTACCTGCCTCAGTCTCCCCATCTCCCCTAAATTTTAATCTTTACACTGCTCATCCACCATTGGTGTCCATCTGCCACCCAGCTTTCACCTGTGGCTCCAAGAAGCTGTAGCATGTGCACTCGACACACCCTAGGAAAACTGTTTTGGCAGATGGGCTAAACTAGGTGAGTGAAAGTTTTTCAGAGTGTTTTGCAAATGTTATAGGACAAACCTAATCATGAGATAGGGGAATGCCTCCCCCAGGCAGGTGAAGACTTTCCCCAACAGAAAGGGAAAATGAGAACAGTTTATTCCAGCAGCCATGAAGGTGGCTGAAGCAGGTGCTGCGAAGCTCTTTAAGATGGTTAGACCTCAAAGATGTCAGACCTCAAGCATCCTGGATGCTTACTTTTGTTGTGCCACTGAACTTCAATGATTCTGGAAAAGAGAGTAAGCCTGATGATTTTGTGCATGTGCCTCACTTAAATCTAATTCAGACTTAAATCAAGACATTACCCTGTCATGGCACTGATCCTCTTCAGATATAGGGACCACCACTGACCAAGTCCCTTCTCCAGCTTCCAGTGCCTTCCCTTTTCAGTTTACCTTCCTTCTTCTCTGTGCACATTTTCTATGATCCTTATCATTATGTGTTACTGACATTAGAATGTATACTTCTTGAGGCCAGGGACCATTTTTGCAACTCTTGGTATCCTGAGACCTTAGCACAATACCTGGAACTGTGCAAGGATTTAAAAAAAAAGCAACAACAAAAGTTACCTTTCAGTTAACTGATTGTTGACTGGTTTTTAGTTGCATAAAACTGGTTATAGTTTTCAGGGTTGTGTGGCCTTCCAGAGTTATTTTTATCTATGGAGGTCCCTGTTTCCTAGGAAATAAGTGGTACAAGGTACTAAAATAAACTACCACCACCACCACCACCACCATCATCATCATCATCATTGTTATTTTAATTGTTTAGAGTGGGAGGGAGGTGGAGGAGGGCCAAGGCAACAGATGGACAATAGCCAGTGTCATCCTGCTGGAGAAACAGCTGCTACCTCCTGATGAGTGAGTTTAGTAAAGGGCCAATTAACTCCCCATCTTTAGCCTTCTTCAGGATAACATGACCTCCTGAGCAGCCAACCGCTGAGCTGATGCCCAGAGCCTAGGGAAAGATTCTGTGCTCTTCGATGCTGAGCCAATCCTTGGCTTCCAGCAGGGGACTTCTGAAAAGGGGATTCAAGAGGGGTCTGGTGTGGAAGGAGAGCAGTGATGGAACTGGGCTAGAGCCTTTACCCATTTGACTTGAACTATGATGAGTGAGCTATTGGACCTTGGACCAACTACATCCTCAGTTCAGTGATGTCTGGCCCAGCCATTGATGGCTAGGGCTTGAGAACCCAAGAAGGGTAGGAAAGAAAGTACTGATATTGTTGCTTCTTTCTGGACGTGGCTAGATGGTACTGTGTATAGAGAGCAGGATCTTGAGGCAGAAAGGATTGAATTCAAATCCAATTTCATTGATTTAGTAGCTGTGTGACCCTGGGCAAGACCTAAAACCTGCACCATCTTAAAAATGGGAATAACCAGAGCAACTACCTCTCAGGATTGTTATGATGATAATAGAATGGGTTAATGATTTTCAGGGTGTTTTGCAAACCTTATAGCACAAAAGTTCTAACTTACTACTACTACTACTACTACTACTACTACTACTACTACTACTACTACTACTACTACTACTACCACTACCACCACAACCACTACCACTACCACCACCACCACCACCACCACTACTACTACAACTAGCTACCATTACCACTATCACTAATACCACCACTCTGACTACTTCAGGTACTTACTATCCCAACTACTACTATTACTTCTGCTCTTACTACCACTACCACTACTGCTACTACTATTATTACTACTTCTACTATCACTACTACTACCACTATTATTATCACTATTGCTAGTATTGTCATCATCATTGTTGTTTGTCTGGGAGGGGGATGTAAGCTAACTGCAAACTCAATATGAATTGAAAATGACATGAACCTCCCAAAAGGATAGCAAGATTCTAGCCTGTTAATGAAGGGTCGGCACCCTCTAGGCACACTACTGTGCCTAAAGGAAGGGAACCAGTGCATAAAAAGGCTGGTGGTCAAGTGAGGAGGGCCTGTATTCTAGACACATACTGGCCATATGATCTTAGACGAGTCACTTCCCAATTAGGGCTCCAGGCAACTCTCTTAAATTGCAGGGAAAGGTGAGCTGAAATAGAGGAAGGAGTGTTACTCATCAGGAAGCTACTTTTGCCATTTAAATCATTCAACCAATAAGCATTGGTTTGGTACCTGTATTGTGCTAGGTACGTGAGACATAAAAAAGAAAGTGTGGTGGTTCCTGCCCTCAAGAAATTTACAGTGGAATCTTGGGTCTAGACCAAAAAAGGTATCCTTTTTATGGGAGATGAAATTCTATTGTTCTTGACCTTCATCAGGTCCCTTCTGGAATCCTGTGCCTATTTCTAGATGCCAGTTTTAGTAAAGATATTAATGAATTAGAATTCATCTAGAACATGAGGAGGGAAACTGGGCACCATGTTGGATTAGGGCTATTTGAAGGAACTGGGGTTGGTTAACCTGGAGAATAGAGAATATACAGGGGACAGGATCATTGTCTTCAAGTGTTTCAAGGGCTGTGTTGTGAAAAAGCAATAAGAATCGGTCTGTTATAGGGGGAAGAGGCAGATTTCTGTTTAAGGAAAGGAAAGGAAAAGCTTCCTAACCATTGGGGCTGTCCCAAAGTGGATAGACTGCCTTAGGAGGCAATGAATGGGTTTCTCCTCACTGGAGATTTTCAAGTAGAGTTTAGATGACCACTTGTCAGAAAAATTGGAGAGGAGATTCTTGGGCTGGTGGGAACTGGATTAAATTCTGATGTCCCTTGTGAATCTGTGAATCTAGGACTGGGCTTCTTTGATTTCCTTTTTCCAGACCTTTTGAAAACATTAGCAGTTAAAATGCAACAATCATGAGATCCAAATTTCTGAGAAAGAGAAAACTTTAATTCTGATTTGAAGACTTTAGGTCACCAAGATGTCTTTCACTAAAGTTATTATTATTATTTTGTAGATCTATTTGCTTTTTTTTTTTGGAGACAGGTGGCATAGGAGTCAGAGTAATAGACTTAACATTGAATCCTGTCTCAGACACTTATTAACTAAGAAATTACTTACCTTCTCCCAACTAGTTTTCTCATCTGTAAAATGGGACAATAATAGAACCTATCCCTCAGGATTGTGTTGAGGATCTAATGATATAGAAGATAGAAAGTACTTTGTAAATCTTATGGAGCTATAAAAATGTGAGCGAATATTTTCTGATGGCTGGCTCTGAATTTTACAGATACTTATCTCAATTCTCTCTTCCTTTTGTCATCAGAGACTTTGCTAAAGGAAAGTCTAGGATACAGCAGTCCCATGAGATGATATAATGAGTCATCTCTAAGAGGAATCCCCAGAACAGATGATTACCCAGTAGGCTAGATGACAGGACTGGCTAGACACCTTTTGACTAAAAGGATACTAATTTTTCTATAGAATCTCTCAAAAAGAAAGATTTATGTATAGCCACTGGAGTGGGTAATGTCTCAGAAAAAAATGGGAATGTCATGCTTCTGGGAATAGAGCACTAAACTGGGATTCAAAGGATCTGGATTTAGGTCTCAGCTTTGGGGCTTACAATCAATATGACCTTGAGTAAGGGCACATGGTTGGGCCTCAGTTTTCTCTTCTATAAAACGAGATATAGGGATATATGTTCTTCTAGCTCCAAGTATTATGATTCAGGGTAATTACTTTCCTGATCTTTCTTAATCTTAGCTTTTCCCCTCTGAGAATATTTCCAGTTTATCCTGTATATAGGATTAGACTGTGATCTCTTTTAGGTCATGGTTTTATAAAAATATACAATTCTTTAAATTAATAAATTATATATATGTATATATATGGCCTTTCTTTGATTCCATAGTCCTTGTATAGTGCCGGGAACATAGTAGGCAATTAATGAATACTTGTTGATTCAACATGACTAATTAACTCAGAGGTATAATGGATGTAGTCCTCATTCTGATTCTAACTTGCCTTCCCATTTAACCACAGGCAGATTCTAGAACCATAGGATATTAGAATAGGAAGGAACCTAAGAGATGCAACACAACATCCTTGGCCTGGCATTCAGAGCTGGCTTCTAGATGTGGTTATTCAGTTGTGTCTGACTCTTTGTGACTCCATGGACCATAGCTCTACAAATGGTTTTCTTGGCAATGATACTGGAGTGGTTTGCCATTTCTTTCTCCATTAGATCCAGTGGTTCCTTTTGTTAGGCAATCAGAGGTTAAGTGACTTGCCCAGGTCACACAGCTAGGAAGTATCTAAGCCTGAGTTTGAACTGAGCAGTCTTCTCGATTCCAAGCCCAGCTCTCTATCCACTGAGTCATCTGGCTGCCTCCTAGGCATACAGAGGTTAAGTGACTTGCTTAAGATCACAGAGCTAGGAAGTATCTGAGGCTATATTTGAACTCAGATCTTCCTGACTCCAGGTCCAGGACTCTTAACCATTGAGACACAGCTGCCTCCAAATAGAGATTCTGGAAGGAATCCAGCCATCAGTGGAAGACGTCACAAGACAGAATATAATTCCAGTGTGATAAATCTAGAGCTGGGATGAATTTCTGTGGCATGGTAGGTAGAGAATTCCTGGAGAATCAGGATCAGAGTCCAGATAGCCAGATGTGTGATGCTGGGTAAGTCACCTGAGAGGAATGAAAGTCTATCAAATGAGGGGAGTGGGCTTGGTGATCTCTAAATTCCCTTCATCTATGATTCTCTAATCCTATGTAGATCCAAGTCTTCCTCTATCAAGTGGGCTAGGATGCCTCCATGCCTTATACCCAGTGAATGCTTTATGAATGTGGCCACTGAGCTCGACTCCCTTATTTTTCTGAAAGGAAACTGAGACCCCAAGAAGAAACATTCTCATTCCAGCTCTTATTTTCTGGCTCTGACTCTAACTCTTCATACTCTGGGCAGAACCTCACAGTGGGAAGGGAGAAGTAGAACAGGAATGATGCCTCGAAAGGCCTTTATAGCTTGGAAGCTCTATTTTTAAAGCACAATAATAATTTAACTGATAAACATGGGAAGCGGTGTCAAGATGGCAGGAAATTGCCTCACTATCAAACTAGTCCTTTGTACAGTGCTCAAAAGAAACTAATTAAAGGGATTTTTCTTTAAAGCCTGTTTGACCCAGACATTTCATAATGGCCTTGGGAGCCAATCCTAAAACTCAAACTGAAAACTTCGCTTGAAGCCTGAATTATTAACGCATGCATGAAATATGATATTGAATATTTGGCCTCAGAATGCTGGGGTGGGTGGGGGGAAAACTCATCTCTCTGGGGCTTGTCTAGAGAGCACCAGGAAGCTGAGTTTCTTTTTCTTTCTTTTTCTTTTTTGGTGGGAATTGGCGTAAAACATACATCACAAAACTTGATGTTTAATCTGAACTCCTGTGCATGGATGGCAGAGACAGATTTTAAAGAGAATTTTTCACAGCTAATACATAAAATATGATCCCTGCTGTCTCCCTTTTTAAACGGCTTTGTTAAGTAGTTGGTTGGACGACATCTCCGGGGCCACCATGAAATCGTTAGGGACTAGTCATATTTATATAGGGAATTTTACTGGATGATCTCCAACCTCTCCACAAATATCAATCCATTCTGCCTTGTCATGCCATTAAGGCAAGCAAGCACGATGGAGGAGAAAAAGAAGCCAGAATGGGAATCAAGGGACCTGCGTTCCAGCCCCAGCTCTGCCTCTGATTTGTTCTGTCATGTCAGGTGCATCCCTGTCCCCTGCCCCCTTGGACTTCTCTCAGTCCTGTCCTCCATAAAATAAAGGCAATAACTAGAATCTATATGGAATTTTAAGGCTTACAAAGCCCTTCCCATCTGTTATCTCATTTGATCCTCACAACAACCCTGGGAGATGTAGTTCATTCACTTTTAGTCATGCCTGACTCTTTGGAATCCCATTTGGGGGTTTCTTAGTAAAGGACCTGAAGAGGTTTGCCATTTCCTTCTCTAGCTCATTTGACAGATGAGGAAATTGAGGCAAACAAGGTGAAGTGACTTGCCCAAAGTCACACAGCTAGGCAGTAGATAGATCATAGGACTTGAAATCAGCAAGACCCAAGTTCAAATCTTGTCTCAGACACATATTATCTGTGTGACCCTAGACAAGTGTCTTCACTTCTATATCTTATCTCTTATTCCCATTTTACAGTTTCTTCATGTGTAGAATGGAAATAATAATAGCTCCAACTTCACAGGGTTGTGGGGAGGATCAAATGAGTTAACACAGAAAAAGACTTGCAAATTTTCAAGCTCTGCATTGGTTCCAGAATGTGGTGCTTCCAAATGACCAGTTTGTTGCCCTTTCTCCTGGAGCAGAGGCTGCTGGGCTTTTTTCAGGGCCAATGGGCATAGGTAGATAGGGGCAGATAGAAAAACAAGAAGAGTTGTTATTTAGTTGTCTCCAGTTGAGTATCTCTTTCTAGGACCCCATTTGGGGTTTTCTTGGCAAAGATACTTGAATGGTTTGCTATTCCGTTCTCCAGCTCATTTGACAGATGAAGAAACTGAGGCGAACAGGATTAAATGATTTATGCTCTTCCTGTTCTAGTCAGTTCTTCCTGACTCTAGGCCTGGCACTCTAACCACTTTGCCACCTAGCTGCCACCCTGGGAAAAAGGTGCTATTATCTATATTTTACAGATGAAGGAAATGTATCTGAGAGATGTGAAATGATTTGCCTAGGGACATAGAGTAAATGTTTGAATCAAGATTTGAACTCAGATCTTCTTGACCCTAAATCTATTGCTCACTCCACCTCATCACCTAGCTCAAATGATTGGTCTAATCATTCCTTAAGTTCCCATTCAGCACTAATTGTATATGGTCCTAGGAGTCCAGGCACAGGATGGAGTATAGTTCCAAAATGAAAATAATCCCTGACCTCAAAAAGCTTCTGTTCTACTGAGAAGAAATGACACATACACAGATAAATAAATCATAGGAGTAAAAGTTATTGGGGAGGAAATTCTAGTAACTGAAAGAATCAGAAAAGGTGCTTTGCAGAAGATGGTTCTCTAGCTGAGCCCTGGAGGGATCCAGAGATTTAGGAACAAAAATGAGGAGAGATGCTTGTGTAAGAAAGAAAATACACAGACATGATGGTGGCAGGTAAAGCATACCATATATGAAACATGAAGCAGCCTAGGTTAGCAAGAATATAGGGACCTCAAAGAAGAATAAAATAGAATTAATCTGAAAAAACAAGTTGGAAGTCCAATTATGCTGGCTATGAATATTAAATCTGGCCTCAGAAATGTATCTTAGCTGTGTGACTTTGGGCAAGTCACTTAACACCATATGCCTCAGTTTCCTCATCTATAAAATGAGCTGGAGGAGGAAAGGGCAAATCACTGTAACATCTCTGTCAAGAAAACACCATATGGGGTCAAGAAGAGTTGGACATGACTTAACAAGGTCTGAATGGCAACATGAATATCAGACTGTATGAAAAGAGTACATAATAGAACCAGACATATACGCTACTTTGTACTGTATTTACAAGAAAATGAGAAAGCTGAATTCTGTATCACCATCCCAGGCTGATGCTGCTTAGCCCCTGACTCTTGCTTGCTGTTACATCCTAGGGTCTGTTAGGACTCAAAATGAAGGAAGAGAAGATGGGGAAGATGCAATGCAAGCCATCCACCAGCATAGTTGACAACTCAGTGGGCTGTTTTTTTTTTTAAGTATGAGAAAACTATATTTCAATTTGTACCGAGTTCATCAGTTTCTTCTCTGGTGGTAGATGGCATTATTCATCACAAGTCTTTGGAATTTTCTTGAATCATTTTATTGATCAGAGTAGCTAAACCTTTCACAGTTATCATCATTATAATATTGCTGTTACTCTGTACAATGATCTCCTTATTCTGTTTGCTTCACTTTGCTTCAGGACCAATTAGTTTTAAACTGCATTGATAATGGGAACTCCCTCCTGAAAATGGATGCATCTTAGAGCCCTAAAGGACAACCAAATGAAGTATCCTACTGTCTCTAGTTATCTGTCTCTCCACAGGATCTAGGTGGCACACTGGACAGCACCTTGGCTCAAGAAGATATGAGTTCAAATGTGGTCTCAGACACTTATTGGCTGTGTGACCCTGGTAGAGTCACTTCACCCTTCTGGTCTCAGTTTCCTCATATGTCTAATGAGATGGAGAAGGAAATGACAAACCACTCCAGTATCTTTGCCAAGAAAATTCCAGATAAGGCCACAAAGAGTCAAATATGACTAAAATGACTGAAAAACAAAACTCCAGTGGAGACAAATGAGGCAGGGAGTATCATTTACCAGGAGCCTCTACTTATTTGCCTCAATGTGTTCTTGGAACTGAAGTGGTTGTGCCGAGCTCCACCATGGTGGAAGTAGAGTCTTGGTGCTCTAAGGTTATACCAGCTTCAGTTCCTATCTAGGCAGAATGGTGCTAAGCATGAACTTTGGGAGGGACCACATATTTGGCATCTGAAGACCAGCCTAGCTAAACTCAGAAAGGCTCATTATTAACAGGGCAATCATCAGAGAATGACTTTTTTTTGATGGCAACAATTAATTAATCAACAAGCTATTCATTAAGCTTGAACTAAGTCTCAGGCACTGGGGATACAAAGATAAAAAAGAAACAAAAAGACAAAAAGTGATTCTATTGGGGGATCCTTACCCATATAAGAATATTCAAATTTAATGCAAAATAAGATCAAGGTGATTTAGAGAGTGAAGGCACTAGCAGCTAGGGAAGATCCTGAAGATCCCATGTAACAAATGGTAATAGACCTGAGCTCTGAAAGAAACTAAAGATCCTAAGAAGAGGTGAGTATGAATATATTCTGTTCAACAGCCTATGTGAAGGCATGGAGGGCTTTCAATTTGCATCAATCCAAGAGCAATTCTGCAAATACCATAAGGTACTTTCTTTGTGCCAAAGTCCTAAGCTGCGGACCAGATAAAGAAAAAGGAGAGTCATTACCCTCAAGAATCTCAAGTTCTGAGTTCTAGTGATAATATATTTATGTATAATCCAGTGGAATTGCTTGTCAACTCTGGGAGGAGGGAGGGAAGAAGAAGGAATGAGGGGAGGGAGAAAACATGAATCATGTAACCATGGGAAAATTTTTTTTAAAATAAAAATAAATAAATAAAAAGAATTTTAGGTTCTACTTACCCTCAGAGAAGTAAATACAAGGCAATTGGGGGAAGGAGAGTGAACTCTGACAAGGGAGAGAGGGATGGAAAATGGAAGACTTCTGAGGAAGGAGATGCTCTGAGCTAAGCTCTGAAGAAAGAGAAGTATTCTCAGATATATATTTGAGGAGACAATGTATTCCAGACATGGTGGAGTAGCCTCAATGAAGACATGGCTAAGAGATGGGGATGACCAACTTGAGAAAGATAGTGAAAAGACTCAGTCAGAGGCTCAGAGTTCAAATCTCTTTTTACCCTTATTGCCTGTGTGAACTTAGGAGGGCTCAATCTCCCTGGGTCTCAGTTTCCTCATCTATAAAATGAAGAGGGTGACCCCTGAGGACCCTTCCAGCTATAGAACTATGATCCTGTGTGATCCTAGACAAATCAATTTCCTCACATGTAAATTAAGACAGCTGGACTTGATGGCCCCTGAGGATATTTCCTGGTCTAGAGCTATGGAGCTATGGCTTTACTACCTGCATATCCTTAGGTGATTTACTTATGTTCTTTGGGTCTAAGTTTGTCCATCTTTAAAATAAAGGAGCTGACCTAGATGGGATCTGAATTGATTTAGTATGTACTAGCAGCCTATCTTGGCATGAAGAAGAGCACCTTGAAATAAAGTTGCAAAGATAGACTACCCATTGCAGATAGGTGGTAGAGTGAATAGAACACTGGGCTTAGAATAAGACAGACTCATCTTCCTGAGTTCAGATCAGACCTCAGTCACTTACTAATTGTGTAACCCTGGGCAAGTCACTTAACCCTGTTTGCCTCAGTTCATCATCTATAAAATGAGCTGGAGAAGAGAATAGCAAACAACTCTAATATTTTGTGAAGAAAACCCCAAAGAGGTCCAGGAAGTTGGACATGAGTGAAAGACAACCAAACTAAAATAACAACAAAAACCCATTGTCCCAGGCAGGAATAGGGCTCTCTGAAGGCTTTTGAGATGAGGGGTGACATGGTCAGCCATATCCTTTCAGAAGATCATTTCCAAAGTCCTTTGGAGAATGGATTGGAGAAGGGAAAACCTGGAAGCCCAGGAGGCCAATTAGAAATCTATGCCAATATTCCAGAGCTAACAATGGAGAACCCATCCCAATAAAACCATTTGATCCTTTGAAGTATTGATGTGCCTTGGAACCTCATTCCTAAAGTGGAATCATTGGTAGAGATAACTGATTGATTACATGTAGCTTTTTGGTTGATGTCATGAAACTATTTACCAAACCTGGTTAAAGAGGGAGACAGAAGTGATCATGTTCTGCCACATTTCTCTGTTCAAACATAGAATCACAGACTATAGGCAGATGTTCTGTGTCACCATTAGAAAGGAGTGGGCAAGGTGCTGAGACGTGACAAACAAGAGCTCAGATGGTGTCCCTCAGATGTAGAGAACAGCTGTGAAATGTAGAATAATGCAGAGTCAAGGCCCCTGAAATATAAGGGATGGTTCTACCTTAAAGCAAGTAATGCCTGAATTAGAAGCTAATCTCAGTGCAAAGAAAGGGAAACTGATGATCAGAATTCATTGTTGAAGGATATAATAATCTGCTATTCCCTAGGAAGAAGGAAGCTGGTGCCAACACTGATATTTTAGGCTCCTCAGAAACTATCCACTCCAGTCCCCTCATTTTATGGGAGTAATCAAGAGAAACAGAAGGAGAAACAAAGGGAGAAAAAAGGACTAGAGAAAGTAAGGGACTTGTCCATGGTCAAATGGAGTAACTGGGATTTGAAGTCAGGTCTTTTGATAATTAGATGGTGAAGACTAATTTTCCTGTGCCCCAATCTTGCCTCAGACATTTATTGCTGTATGATCCTGGGCAAGTCACTTCACCTGTTTGCCTCAGTTTCCTCATCTGTAAAATGAGCTGGAGAAGGAAATGGCAAACCACTCCAGTATCATTTTCAAGAAAATCCCAAATGGACTAATAAATAGTCAGACATGACTGGACAACAATTTTTTACTCCTAAATAAGTGATCTTTTCATAGTACTTTGATGATATAGCTAAGTGGGCTTAGACAGAGGAGACCAGAGTCAGTCTGGGAATCTGAGGTAGAGCCAGAAATGCTGCTGAAGGTCTCAAGCACTGACCCAAAGTTAATCATCCCCTGAGTTGCAGCAGAGCTCCAGGCCAGATTTTCTTATTGTCAATTTTTCAATGGATCCCCCCCACCCCTTTAGTGTTTGAGTCTGTGATGGGCCCCCTCAGGGAAGAGGGGGATGGCATTGGAGAGCAAATGCTTTTATCAGATCGAACAATTAGCATGTTAAACACAAAGCAAAGTCTCTGGTGAAATCAGAGGAAAAGTGAGGCCAGAGGCACACAGTAGGAGCTCAATATATACTTGCTGATTGATTAATTGATCAACAGATGGTTCATTCAGTCTCCTCCTCCAGGCCTAGATCTCATTCCATTCTTCTTCCAGAATGAGTGGGAGGATGCTCTTTTTGGTTCCTTTAGAATTGGCTTGTGAATCATCTTTTAAATCTTTCAAAGAAGTTAAGAAGGAGAGCAATTTATTGGGCAGCCCACCTAACCAGCCTCTCTTTGCATCCCAATTTTCTATTTAATTTTTATGATGTCTCAGGCCTCAATTTTGCTAATGTTTTCAACCCATTTAGGGAGTTATAGTGGAATGATCACTAAATTTGTATTCAGAGGACTAGAACTTGAATCCCAGGTTTTCTCCTTACTAGCTATATGCCACTGGGCAAATCACTGAACCTTTCTGGTCTACGGTGTCCTCAACTATAAAATGGGGGTAGGTGGGTGGAATAGTTTGAACTACTACAGAATCATAGCTTTAGAAAGGTAATAACCCTCGAGAATCTTTTGATATACCATAACGTTTATGGAAATGTTCTTGTTTGATGTTTTAAGTTCAGAATAAAAATAAATTATAATATAATGAGAATATAAACTACTTGAGAACAAAGATTCTTTTGCATTCTGCCTTCCTTCCTTCCTTCCTTCCTTCCTTCCTTCCTTCCTTCCTTCCTTCCTTCCTTCCTTCCTTCCCCTTATTGCCTGGCTCATAGTAGGACCTTAATAAATTCTTATTGACAACTCCATTGATTGACTGGTTCAGATTTCATCTCTAGGGCTCCTGTGACTGCACCATAACTAGATGATCTCTGTGGTGCCTTTCAGCTCTCAATTCTGAGGTACTCTCACCTAAAAGTCTTTTACAAAGAAGGATGTTGCCCCAAAGACATCATTCATGGTCCTCTAGCCTCACAACCCTCACTTCCATCTCCCTGATTTTCTCTTCTAACCTTTAAACAACCCAGAGGCTGTATGATGTAGTAGATGGAAAGAAATTGGGGCTTAGAACTGGTGGAGGAAGAGAAAGAAATTTCCAGACTCTGTTTTTTTTTTTTAATAATTAGCTCTGTGACATTGGGTAAATCCTTCACCCTCTTTGGGCTTCATCTTTTCTATAAAAAGAGGCCATTTTCTATAAAAGAAGGCAATAATATTTTAAAAACCCTTTATCTTCTGTCTTAGAAGGAATATTATGTATTGGTTCTAAGACAGAAAAGCAATAAGAGCTAGGCAATGGGGGTTAGGTAACTTGCCCATGGTCACATAACTTGGAAATATCTGAGGTCAGATTTGAACCTGGGACCTCCCCTCTCTAGGCCTGACTTTCAATTCACTGAGTCACCTATCTCTTATGTTTTGAAGTCTCTTTTATTTCTTAACAATCTGAGATCTCTATTGGTTTCTATTTAATCATCTGGGAAATGGGGATGATGAAATCCATACTACCTACCTCACAGGGTTATGGTGAGCAAAAGCACTTTGTGAACTTTAAAATTCCTAAAGTTAAAATTCAAGTTTAAAGTCAAATCATTGTGAGTTATTATTCAGTGTATTTCCTTAGCTTCCCTTTGTGTAGATGTGGATTTCCAGGCTGGAGGTATCTCCTTGAAACTGTCCCCCTGTTCTCTATAGATTTATTCTCCTGCCACTCCAATTCCTAGACCTAGAGAGCAGGGGGAATGTGAGGGTAAAACAACCTTGCATCTGATGTTATTTGTGTGACCTTGGGTAGGTCACTGAACCTTCCTGGTCCTCAGTTTTCTCATATGTAAAATGAGGGGAGTTGGCCTGGATGGCCTCTCTGGTCCCTTCCCACACTAGAGCCATAATCCCCATCATCCTATTACTTCATTTTAAATCCTAACTCTATTATTTACCAATAGGGCAAACCTGAGTCCATCCCTTCCCTTCTCTGAACTTCAACTTCTCCATCTCATAAATGGGAGATTTTATGATCTCTAAGATCCCTGCCAGTTCCAAGCCATGACACTTGACTGAGACATGTTTGGTTGCCCCTTTATGATTTAGCCAAATAGCTTTCTTCTCCTGTAGTGTATGCTATGGTTAAAACGTTCTTGATTTTCTATCTCTCCATAGATACAGTCAGCAATTTTGTTCAGACATCTGTCCTCTCTTTCCTGGACAATGGCATTTATTTTCCTCATCATTCTTCCTGTTTCCAGTCTAAATCCATCCTCTACGGAGGAGAAAACAGAGGCTAAGAGATGTTAAGTGACCATGTAGCTAGTGAGTCTTTGAGATAGGTTTTGAACTCAGGTCTTCCTATTTGAAGTCCTGTCCACTGGTCCCTGCTCTTATAAAACTATTGATTTACAACTGGAAGGGAACATCTGAAACCATCTAGTTTGGGGACTTTTAACTTCTCATTCCATGGATTCTTTGGCAGTAGTCTGGTGAAATGCAAGGGTCCCTTCTCAGAATATTATTTTTAAATGCATACATTAAAATCCACAGGATTACAAAAATGAACCAATTATATTAAAATATAATTTTCAAAGTCACGTTCATAGATACAAACTTAAAAACCTTTGATCTTGAACAATAGCTGAATTTTTTTCTTTATTTTCTTTTTCAGTGAACAAATGGTTATTTCCTCTTCTACTCTCCCTTTTTTGAATAAACAAAGTCTTAGTAACCAACATTTATCTTCAAACAAAGCAAAACTCCCACATTGACCCTGTCTCATTCTGCACCTTGAGGCCATTATCTCTCCATCAGGAGACAGGTAACATTCCTTTTCATTGGCTCCTTGGAGTCTTGGTTGTTCAGTGAATTGATTAGAAATCATAAGTCTTTCCCAGTTTGCCTTTTCAGTGTTGCAGTCCTTTTATATAGATTGTTCTGGTTCTGCTTTCTTCATTTTATATCAGTTCATCCAAAATCTTTCCAGATTTCTCTGAAACCATCCCCTTTGTTATTTCTTATAGCATGATAATCTTCTAGTTCATTCTCATATTGTAATTTTTTCAGCTCTTTCCCAATTAAGGGACAGCCCCTTTACCTCTAGGTCTTTGCCACTTCAAAACAATAAAAAACAAACAAACAAACAAACAAACAAAAAACAACCTGTTGGGAATATATTTGTATGTGTGGGTCCTTCTCCTCTTTCTTGCATCTCTTTGGATATAGATTTAATAGTGGTATTTTTGGATTAAAGAACAAGGACACCACCAGCCTCATTTTACAGATGAGAAAACAAGAAGATGTTAAGAGTCTCAATCAAAGTCACATATAGAGTGATGGAGGCAAGATTTGAACCCTAGACCTAAGAGGACAAAGTCATTGTTCTTCAGGCACCTTGCTATTGGAGATGATAGTGTTAATAGACTCCAGTTACTTACAAAGCTAGTTGGTTGTTTTTTTTCCCCCCAGCTCTTCTCTCCCTTGGCCAGTGGAAGATTTTCTAAGCTTTTTTCTTTCCTTTTCATTTTTTTCATGCCTTCTTTGCATTTCCCTCAGGAAAGTAAGATTTCCAGAATGTCTGCCCTATCAGAGCCATGGGGAAAGGCCTCTCCTTCCCAGCCCCCTCCTGTCTTTATTAGTAGGCAGCTTGGTTTGTGCCCCTGCTAGCTTTGTAAAGGTCCTTTACTGGCATTATCTCTCTCTCTCCCTGTTGGTTGTCCTTTATCTTGCTCCTTGCAAGCTCCGACTGTTCCAGCATATCCTTGTTTAGTTTCCAATGCAGATTATTGCTTATTATTATTGTAATCCTTGTCTTCATCTAAAGCCCTGCTTGGAGGAGCTCAAAGCACTTTATAGGCATTATCTCTCTCCTCAAACCTGCTTTGTATGGTAGCAATCAAGGGGGGGGAGGTGTGTGTGATAGAAAGGACAGAACAGGATTATGTATTACCTTTCATAAATGAGGAAACTAAGTCTCAGAAAGTCTATGGAGACAGTCCAAAGTTAGTTGAAAATCTAAAAGCAAGGCGGAGCTATCCAGATCTGCTCAGTTTTGGATAGCCCCTTTGGATCTTCCACTTAAGAAAGTTCCAATTCTTTTTGTATTTTTCTATATAACAAAAAAAATTGAGAAAAAGTATAAAGTCATAGAAAGATTATTAGATATAAAGTCAGAGGACCTTAACCCTGTCCTTAACCAAATGTACGTTATTTAAGTGTGTCCATCTTTCTTAGCAACCCCAGCATCCTTTCCATTTTAATTTCCAGTGATCATAAAATGATAGGTTGGTGCATAAGGAGCCCTTCCCCATATACAGAGGGAGTTCCCAGCAGTAGATAGATACTTTCCTAGTTTCCTGCATCCTTTTTAGATTATAATGTTATAAAAATTACATTGAACAAAGGGCTGGAAGGGGAAAATGACTAAAAATTAATTGGAAACTTAATAACTTTATCTTAAAGAATGAATGGGTCAAAGAACAAATCAAAGAAACAATCAATAATTTCATTTAAAAGAATGGCAACAAAGAGATAACATATCAAAATTAATTTCCTGCTGCTCCTCCACTGCTAGCCCTCCATGATGGGATGGAGTATTGGACTTAGAGTCAGGAAGTCCAGAGTTCAATGTAGCATGCCACTTACTAGCTGTGTGACTTTGGGCAAACCTCCCTCAGCCTCACTTTCCTCATCTATTAAAAGGGGATAATAACCACACTTATTTCCAAGGTAGTTGTAAGGGTAAGAAAAGTTAACATTTGTAAAAAAATTTGAAAACCTTAAAGTGCTATATAAATGTTAGCTATTAATAGATGCAATAATAATAATATTTTGCATATATCTGTATCATATATCATATGCTCATATTATTTCCTCTGATAGAACATAAACTTATCAAGGGCAGCACTCTCTTTTTTGTCTTTATATTACAGGTGCCTGGTATATGACAAGCTCCTGATGAATGGTTGTTGATTGACTGAGAGGGAACTTTTACTCAAATGCACCTCCAAGTAGATTTTGGAGGAAAATATTTTATGTGTGAATTCAATCATTTTTAACTATAGTAGGAGATCATGCTATTTAAAGGAGTCTTATGGTAAATCCTTTTATAAAACTATGCGTTTTCTATAACACAAATAACCACCTGCATAATTTATTGGTTTTGTATATATGGATGGTAATAGATCAGGTTTGTGTGTGTGTGTTTTTTTTTTTAATCAGGACATAATTCAATTATATTCTTTACTCTAAAGAAGGGGAAACCAGGGTTTCGAAATCTCAGAGGAAACTAGCATTTGCCCAGTTCCTTTGTTGTTGTTGTGTTACCGTTGACTCTTTGGGACCCCCATTTGGGATTTTGTTGGCAGAGATACTAGAGTGGTTTGCCATTTCCTTCTCTATTTTGTTTTACAGATGAGGAAACTGAGGCAAATAGGGTTACACGATTTACCCAGGGCCACCCAGCTAGTAAGTGTTTAAGGCTGGATTTAAACTCTGGAAGATTTGAACTCTATCTATTGTGGCCACTTTAAGTCACTGGCCATGTAGTAACAGTTTTAGAGGGGAAGTGCAAGAGAAGTGCTCTTGAATCCAAACTATCTTAATCCCTTCTCATAGATTAGTAATCCCTTCTTCAGCATCCCTAACAGGTAGACACCCAAACTCTGCTCAAAGATTTCCAACGATTGATAGTTCACTATCTCACAAAATGAATTTACCCTATTATTGGAGAGCTATAGTTCCTTTTTTGTAGAAACATAGCTTAGTAGGAGTCAGAAGGAATCTAAGAAGTCATCTAGCATCAACTCCCTCCTCTTACAGATGGGGAAACTGAGAGAAGTAATCTTCCTATCTCATGCAGACATTAAGTGACAGAGGCAGGATATGAACCCAGAATCTCTAGCTATAAAATCAGTGCTCCGCTCATTATATCAAGTGCCTGGTGGCTCATTTCTTCTTTCAAACTGAAATCCCACTTCCACTGAGGCACATTTCTTCTTTCTGGAAGCATTTGCAGTCAGTAGATTTCGGATTGAGTCCTGGTTTTGCCCAAATAGCCCTGGGTCATTAATTTGAGCCTGGCAGTTGCCCTTCTGGATAACCAGGAGAAAGTAGTCTTACCTACCACACCTCTCCTTCTTCTACTGATCTTTTCTTAAATAGGACTTTGCTGCTCCATCCCTCCATGATGGTAGGCCAATGTGTGTTTGGCTCATCATTTAAAAACCCCCTTTCCCCCAAAGACCTTGTTTTTGCTGGATAAATATTGCCCAAATCTTCCGTAGAAAGTCCTCTCCAAGCAGTTTGCCACGAGTCCCTCTGGACCTGGAGTCCATTGATCTCTGCACCAGACTCTGCTACCTCTTCTTTGACGTTTCTTCATTCTCCCTCGCTCCCAGCACCTTTCTCTGCCTCTCAGAGCTGAGCAGTAGACCGGCTTTCTTTTATCTCTCTGGCGCTGATGCGGGCCCACTCTGTTCCGCCAAGAGACAAGGTAGAGCCTGGACTGAGGAGGACTTTTAAGCTGCCTAGCTTGGAGAGAGGCAAGGAGCTGGCGGCTGAGCTGAGGCTGCATCCTCCAAGGATGCTCAAGAGAAAACCAAGTCTCCCGGGGTTATTTGATGGATCAGCTGCATAATTGCAGCTTAATCCCTACTGCAAAGCCTTTCTTTGGAACTCAGCAGCCTTCCCAGCCCAGGGAAACGCGGTGGTACGAGGAGTGGCTGCTCCATCCCCAACCTGAATTTATGGGGCTGTCCTTGAATACGAAATCGCTGCCAGAGATATATCTCCCGGGCTATCTGCAGGGAGTGGGTATATCTGATTAATCTGGGCAGCGCCTGGAACAACTCTGCTCAGGAAGCCGACCCGGAGATCTATTGCCTTCTCTTTGCCCGGGAAATTCTTCTAGCTTGCCTCCAATCTTTGGCCAGTGTCAACCACTTAGCCTAGAGAGAGGCGCTGTGACCCGCTCAAGCCGTGGGCAGTAATAACACTTAGCATTTATTGAGTACCATCTTCCTGAGGTCCTCTTTCCAAAGGGCTTTGTTTAAGCTGATCTTATTGAGAGTGAGGGAGAGCAGCGGACTGGGAGAGGCAGGGGGAGATGGAGATCCGGCTTCCTCCTTGGACAGTGGATGCCTGCTATTCAGCCCCTGACCCTGCAGTAAATGGGAGGGCTTGGGTGAAAACTTGGGTCGCTCTGACTTTTTGTCTCTCACATCTCTGAAGGCAAATGCAAGTACTATGGTGCAGCCATCACACAGCTCTGGTGTCTGCTGGGGGAGTTTCCATTTGCTAGAGAAATGGCTCTCAGGACCCCAACCCGGGCTGATCTGGACCATTAGACCTTGTCACCCCACATTGTGATCTGCTCACCTCTATATACCCTCAGCCCTCCGCAGCCCTGTTTATCAGGAGGGAAGAATGGATTTTTTATGACGTTGTATTGCTGGGAGTGACACTAAAGTCTCCCAGTGATTTATGTCTCCCGGGGGCTTTCCCTTCCCAATATGAGTCTGTCTCCTCCTTGCCTGATACACTGCCCTAGCCTGAGACTTACTGTAAAGGCACTTTGATTGTGGAAGCCCTGGGGAGCATGAGTGAGTGAGAAAGAGTGTGAGAGAGATTTATGTCCGGAGCCAAATCACAGATTTCAACGCCACTATTATTTGGGAACTTGTACCTGTCAGACAAAGATGACCAGGCAGATAGAGACAGAGAAGATGCAGCTAGCTAGCTCTCAGTTAAGAGAGATAATTGGGCCTCTGGGTAGATCTCTCTTGGTCTGGCTGTCATCATCACTACATACTCATCTTTTTTTGAATGGAAAGCCAAACCTTCTTCTGATTCCTCCCCTGCCCCTCTCCTCTCCCGTCCCCTTCTTTCCTCCATCCATAATTTTCTTTCTTTCTTTTTTTTAAACCCTTACCTTCCATCTTAGAATCAATACTGTGTATTGGCTCCAAGGCAGAAGAGTGGTAAGGGCTAGGCAATGGGGGTCAAGTGACTTGCCCAGGGTCACACAGCTGGGAAGTGTCTGAGGTCAGATTTGAACCTAGGACCTCCCATCTCTAGGCCTGGCTCTCAAGCCACTGAGCTACCCACTTGCCCCCCTGTCAGGGTTGCCAGAGTCAGGTAGGGCAACAGGACAGCCTGAGAGGGTAGACAAGAGGGGATTCTGGGTGGGTGAAGAGGATTCAGTGACCCTCTTCTCCACTCCTTCAGAAATACTGGCTCTTGAACTAATTCACTGTGTGACCTTGGGTAAGTCATTGCTCCTTCCTCAGTTCTCTCATCTGTGAAATGAAAGGTTTATATTAGATCCAGGATTCATAGATGTACATGGGGAAATGCATTTTAATTTTCACTAATCTTTGGTTTCCTTTTGTAAACTTATTTATTTTATTTTATACTTTTAAAAACATTCTCCTGAGAAGGATTAGGCTTCACCAGATTGCCCAAGGGATCCATGGCACAACTCCCCTCTGCCATTGCCCCCACCCAAATGATCCTAGATCCTATAAACTATGACCATTGTTAAATAAAATAAGAAGCCCAGAGCTGATTTTCCTGGGAGGGAGAACTTTGTGGGCACAGGCTAGGAAGCAGGATTCTTCCTTCTAGTTCAGAATAGTTGACATTCTCAGGGCCTTTTCCAGTGTATCCCAGGCTATTCCAAGTGGAGAAAATGACCTCATGAGAGTTTCCTCCTGGGACAAGATATGTGGACCCTGCTTATCCCAACAGAGGGAGCCATTGGACAGACTTTCCTGGTCCACCCAAACTAGCCAGTCATCTCAGCTCCAGGAACTCTGTTTCCCCTATGACAGCAGGTCTTCTCTTCCTCCCCCTTTGGGAAAAGACTGCAGAAAGAGAGCAAGGCTGATTTTCTCCCCTAATATCATTCAATGGACTTGAATTTTAGGCAGATGTGACTATCACCATCTATGTGCTTTGGAACAAAAGAAAAAATCAAGTTCTTATTGAATTTCTGAAATTATACTGCACCAATTCACAAACTTTGTTTAGAAATAGATTAAAAATATTTCTACTTATTCTCCCTTTGCCTCCATCTACCCTCTAATGTTGATCCTATGTTAAATTTTTTTTCCTCTTTGACATACATTTATTTTTTAAATCATATTTTTCCAATTATGTGTAGGTACATTTTAAAATAATTGTTTTTTGATATTTTGCAATCCATGTTCTCTCCATCTCTATTAGAATATGAGCTCCTAGAGAGCAGGGAATATCATTGCTTTGTTACTTATCCCCAGGATTTAATAAATGCTGAAATACTAAATACTTTTTCATTTATTTGTTTACTAATTCACTCTCCAATTTGCTTTAACTGTTCTGTCAATACTCTGACCTCACTTTCCTCAACTGTAAAATGAGGGGGCAGCTAGATGGTCTAGTGGATAGAATGCCAGGCCTGGAATCAGAAAGAACTGAGTTCAAATTTAGCCTTAGACACTTACTAGTTATGTGACCCTGGGTAAGTCATTCAACTCTGTTTGCCTCAGTTTCCTCATCTGAAAAAAATGAGCTGGAGAATGAAATGATGAACCACTCCAATATCTCTACCAATAAAATCCCAAATGGGGTCATGAAGAGTCAGACATGACTGAAATGACTGAACAACAAAATGAAGGGTTTAGATTAGATGAGGAGTTCTTAGCTTGGGATATATAAACACTTAAAATATTTTTATAATTATATTTCTTTTCTTAACCCTTTCTTGCCATCTTAGTAACAATTCTAGGATAGAAAGGCAAGAGCTAGGCAAAGGGGGTTAAGTGACTTGCCCAGGATCACACAGCTAGGAAGTTTCTGAGGTTATATTTGAACCCAGATCCTCCTGAATCTGTGCCTGGCATTTTTTCCAGTAAGTCACATAGTTGCTTCTAATTATGTTTCAATGCAATTGGTTTCCTTTGTAACTGAATGTATTTCGTTTTAGGCATTTAAAAACTTTTTTTTCTGAAAAGGGGTCTACAGGCTTCACTAGACACTGCCCAAGGGACCCATGTTGCAGAAATGTTAAGAACCACAGAACTAGAAAAATTGGAAGTGCTCTGGGCTTTGAAGCTCTGAGTCTTGGGCTTTGAGGGGAGCAAGCTATAATGGAGACCCAGCCTTTATAGTAAAAGTCACTCTTTGGAGACTCAGAGGGTGGTAAGATCACAGGAACTAGACTCACACACTGACTGGTTTGAGGACCCTTGAAATATGCCTTGCTTTATGTAAGTCAAGTTTCTTTGGAAGCAATCAATAATGACTACATTTATATCCTGTGATTTGTTCATCTGTTCCCCAATTGATGTTGCTTCCAGTTCTTTGCTACAACAAAACAGGCTGGCCTAAATGGACAAGTAGGTGGTGCAGTGAATAGTGCTGGGTCTAGAGTCAGGAAGACCCAAGTTCAAATCTGGCCTCAGATACTTACTAGTTGTGTGACCCTGGGTAAGTCACTTAACTCTAACTTGCCTTGGTTTTCTTATATGTAAAATGAGCTGGAGAAGGAAATGGCAAATCATTCCATTATCTTTTCCATGAAAACTCCAAATGAGGTCACAAAGAGTTAGCCATGACTAAGCTACAACAAATCTTTTTCCTTTGGTCCCCTCAGGGGATATAGCTACTAGTAGCATCACTTCTATGAAAATATTGGATCAATTCTTTCATAGAATTGAATGCTAGAAATAACCTTAGAAGTCATCTACAATCATATCTATGCTTTAACAGATGAGGAAACTGAGGTTTAGGGGAAGGAAATGCCTTGTCCAAGATCATATAGGTAATTAAATTTCAAGCAATTCAAAGATCCCATTATGTGACTGATACATTGACTGTGTGTGATCTTGGGCAAGGCATTTGATCTCTTAATTCTCCAGGAAACTTTCTTTAGGGAGTAAGGGGAAGGAATCCATAGGTACAAAGGGGCTAGATTAGAATTTGAACCCAAGTCCTCTGATTTCAATTCTAATTTACTTGCTACTCTCCCTTGGTAAGTTTCTGGGTTCCATAATGCCTGATAGATATAGTCGAAGGACTGTCCCTTCACAAGGATTCCTCCTGTAAAGCTTTCTCTAGTAGTGGCTATGAATAGGTCAATAAGAGATACTTATTAGGAAATGTAGAAACTGGAAAGAGTCACAAAGCCTGAAACTATATTATTATGTCCTTCATAACCTGGCCGCTCCCTTCCTTTTCAATTTTATACATTAACCTCCCTCTATGCACTCTACAATTCAGTGACACTTGGCATCCTTACTGTTCTACAAACAGAATACCCCATCTCTAGATTCTGGGCATTTCCTCTGACTGTCCCCCCATGCCTGGAATCCTCTCCCTTCTTACCTCTGTCTCCTGGCTTCCTTGGCTTCCTTTAAGTCCCTTCTAAAATTCCATCTTCTCCAAAAAGCCATTCCTGTAACCACATGATGCCAGTGCCTACCTTTTGTTGATTATCTCTAATTTATCTTGTTGAGGATATCTTGTTTGTACATAGTTGTTTTCATGTTGTTTCTCCCATTAGTCTGTGAGCTCCTGAAGAGCAAGGAGTTGCCTTTTGCTATTCTTTGTACCCCCAGCAGTTAGTACAGTGCCTGGCACACAGCAGGCACTTAATAGATGCTTGTTGACTGTGTCTTTCTCTAGTGACAGGATAATACAGCCAAATTGATCAATTGAACAATGGAGGGAAATCTAGTAGCATCACAGTTTGGGGTGGAAGAGAAATTATTCTCTCAATAGATGTCAAGGTGTCTGAATTACTTGCTGGCATGAATGCCAAGGAGACCTCTGGGATTTTCTGGGCAAATTTTCTAGGCAAAGGCAAACAATTCCCCCTGAGGATTAGCTAAGGCACCAAGACTCTGGAATCATGGAAGCTTTTTTATACTGAATCCCTAGAAGAGGAGTTTGGATGCTTGCAAAATCTCTCCTGAGCTTGCCTCTAGTGACAAATTGGTTTGTATGTTGGAGGCTTTTTGGAGTAAGAGTAGGGAGGCATAGAAAGGTAGAAGATTTTGGTAAAGAGGACATTGAATATTAGTATTGGAATGGATGGACCTTCAGAAATCACTTAGAGAAACCTCTTAATCAATCCTGGCATGTCTCTATGGCATCTCTCATAGAGAGTTATCCAACTCTTCCTCAGAGGTTGCATGGTGGTGTTGTGAAAAGAATTTTAGGTGAGAAGTCAGAGGATTCTTTCCTTTCCTTTCCTTTCCTTTCCTTTCCTTTCCTTTCCTTTCCTTTCCTTTCCTTTCCTTTCCTTTCCTTTCCTTTCCTTTCCTTTCCTTTCTCTCTTTCTCTCTTTCTCTCTTTCTCTCTTTCTCTCTTTCTCTCTTTCTCTCTTTCTCTCTTTCTCTCTTTCTCTCTTTCTCTCTTTCTCTCTTTCTCTCTTTCTCTCTTTCTCTTTTCTTTCTTTCTTTCTTTCTTTCTTTCTTTCTTTCTTTCTTTCTTTCTTTCTTTCTTTCTTTCTTTCTTTCTTTCTTTCTTTCTTTCTTTCTTTCTTTCTTTCTTTCTTTCTTTCTTTCCTTTGTGTATGTGTGTATGTTTTAACACATAATCAAACCACTCTGCTTATATCAGTTTCCTTCCACACATTTTTTAATTCCAGAAAATCCCACTTTCCATGGCATTTATTTTGTGATAAATCAAATCAAATGCTAAGGTGAAGACTTTTATCCCTCAGGGAATAGTAACCACAGGGGAAGGGAGGAAATGATTTTCAGATTTGGCCCAGAGCTCCTCAGTGTCTTGTCTCAGCTCTGCTATGTGCATATGTCATGCCTTAGAGCTTAATTGTCTTACGGATGAAATAGAAATCATAATGTTTAGCCTGCCTGGTTAGTACCAGATGCTACTCTGGGACTGAATGCCTGGGTCCCAGTTTTGGCATCAGGTAGAAACACAAGGTGTCCCTACTGTTGGGTTATGAGTATCATCTCAGCTCTTGCTTTGAATTTTCTCTAGGATAAGTCTTGGGAAGAAATGGAGCTTGCCAAGAAGGACTGGCCAAGTTTTAGGCAGTGGCTGATTGTGTAAAGCAAGATATAATGACACAGCCCAAGTTTGGAGACTAGTAGGAACAGGAGAATAAAAAGCACACAGAGGGGGAGCAGGTTGTGAATTTATTATGAGGAAGTTAGGTGGTTCAGTGGATAGAAATACAGGTTTAGAGATAGGAGATCCTGGATTCAAACCTGGTCTTGGGTATTTCCTAGCTGTGTGACCCTGGGCAAGTCATTTAATCCCAATTGACTAACCCGTACTGTTCTTCTGCCTTGGACCCAATACATAATACTGATTCAAAGATAAAGGTAAGGGTTTTTTTAAAAATAGTTTTTTAAAATCAATATGCACAGTTTGAGTACCCATCAGGATGTGGTGGCAGGATACTAGAGGACAGGCTTTTCTACTTGCTCTTCTGATTTTTGTTTTTCTCATCTTCCTTTTCTTCATCATTTTTGTTTTCTTTATCCTTCATCTTTTTTTGTCTTTTTCCTTTATCTTTTGTTTTCTTCCTGCTTTCTTCTTTAAAAATATTTTCCCAGATTACATGTAGTGTTGTCTTGCTACTGACTTTTTGCCTTCATCTTTTTCTTCATTCTTATTTCTCCTTTGTCTATATTTTTTCTCTTTCCTTTCCTTTTTTAATCTTTGTGTCTATTATCATCTTCTTCTTCCTCTTTCTTCTTCTTTCTTTTTCATTCTCCTGCCCTTCTTCTTCTTTGTCTTTTCTAACTCTTCCTCCTCATCCTATCCCTTTTTGTCCTTTTCTTCCTCCTTCACTCCCTCTCCCTCTTCTTCTTGTTTTTATTCCTCTGTTGCAGGAAATCAAAAGTACATATAAAATAAAGTATCTGGAACAGATTTGGTAAATTACTCCTTAGCTAAAGTATCCTGTGTCTATTGTGGTCTTGGATTCCATATGCTCCCATTGGAGCCCCACATGGGAATGTTACTTCTTCATATATAACCTGAGCCCATTAAAATTGAATAGAGTTCACCCCTCCATTTTCAGTAGCACATTCATTCTTAGCCAATAAGGACACTTCTTTATTTCAGGGAGTCTTTTAAACTATCACCAGAATGCCATGAGTTCACTGGAGGAGCTAATAGACAGCTGCCTTGGAAGAATCACTAGGCAAATGGTTTTCTTTTTGTCTAGAGCAGGGGATTTAAAAAAAGTCCTTTTTAAAAATATCATTACATTTGTATCTATAGGCAAAAAACAATAATAATTGAACTAGACACCTAATTTGTACCCTGTTTACATAAAAGATGTCCTCTTTTCCCATGCATCCTGATTGAAAGTTTGGTGGAAATGAGCCTAGAAGTTGCCTCTCATTAAGTTTGGAGGAAATGAAAGACAGAAGGCAAGAGGGAATTTGAAGAGACAGAGGATGTTATCATTCAAAGTTGCCTTCTCTCCTTCATGCTTCAGCCTTGATTTTTCTTGGTCTCCTAACTATCATTCCCATCTATTACTTATTATTCCATTATTCCCATCTAGTTGCTTATTACTCTCTCTAACCAAATTAGACCACTCTGTCTAAATATAATTTGCATTTTCCCACTTCCATGCCTTGTATGGACCAGGAACACCTTCTCTGTTCATTTATGCCCATTAATAATTTATTCTCCAAGGCTTAAGGGACCATCTCCATGAAATTTCCTTGATTCTTCCCCACCCCCTTCTTCCTTCCTAGCTAGATGTAATCTCTCCTTCCTTTGAAGTCTAGCAGTCTCTTGGTGTGCTTCCAGCTTGTATCTATTAAAAAAAATAATTACAACAGCAGCAGCAGCAACAAAAACAATGAAAGACCTAGTATTTATATAATCCCTTAAAGGTACAAAACTGTTTGCATATGTCATTTCATTTGATCCTCATAATAACTTAATGAGATAGGTGATATTGCTATTATGGTCTCCATTTTAAGCTAGGAGGCTAGAAGAAATTAAATTACTTCTTCAGTTAAATAGCTAGTAAATAAATGTCTGAGGTAGGATTTGAACTGAGACTTTCCAGACCCCAAGCTCAGTGCTCTAACCATTATACCACCTAGTTACCTCAGAGTTTTGTCTTATATTGAAATATGTACTAGTCTTATATCTCCCTGCTTAAAGGAGTTTCAAAACCCTTCCTCCAAATGCTAACTAAGTGCTTGGGGAGAAATAACTAAATCTTAGGACTTCTAAGAGTTAGAAGGGACCTATTTCATAAGTCTTCTAGTTCATTCCCCTTCCTTTTACAGTTAGGAAACCTGATTCTCAGAGAAAACCAAGGGATTTGCTAAGATATTACAGGAAGTGACAGACTTCACATTTGAATTCAAGTCTGATGATTCCAAATTTCATGGTACTTACTGTGTATCAGTCTACTCTGATGGCCCACTATCTAATTATAAAATAATTATTAAAATGTATTATAAAAGTTCACTTTTGAGAATTCCTGGAGACTTGTACAATTTCCACTTTTCTTTAGCTTTCTATATTTTTATTCCCCTAAGTCCATGCCATTGTCCATTCATCCCTAATTCCAGGCATGTTACATGAATGTACTCTGTAGCAGGAAGGTAAGGTTGCTTCCTGCAAGAATCAGCTTTCCCCATGTACTTGCTCTGAAAACTCTTTAAACAGCCTCTTCCCAGGGTGGCCTACCTGAGTTGCAAGACTTTGTTGTTGGGGTGAGGGAGAAGGAGTGCTAGAATTTTTGAAATTAATATATTCTTGGTCTGATTACAACAGATTAAAAAGCTTACCTTCTGTCTTAGAATCAATACTAAGTATCAGTTCTAAGGTAGAAGAACTATAAGGAAGGGCTAGGCCAGGGGTCCCCAAACTATAGCCTGTGGACCACATGTGGCCCCCTGATGCCATGTATCCAGCCCCTACCACACTTTCAGAAGGGGCACCTCTTTTATTGGTGGTTAGTGAGAGGAGCACTGTATGTGGCAGTGTCGCTCACTTATAGTACTACTTCCGGTGACATAATCCTTTGCACGGTGCCTTAGAATGAGGTGTGCAAAGGATTACGTGGCTGCACAATGGTCAACATGGTGAGTGGTGATCTGGGGGAGGGGATTCCCCACTTGTATACTGCTGTCCAATTAGGGTTAGGGTTAGAGTTAGGGTTAAGGTTAGGTTTTTATAGTCCAGTCCTCCAATGGTCTGAGGGACAGTGAACTGGTCCCCTGTGTAAAAAGTTTGGGGACCCCTGGGCTAGGCAGTTATGGATAAGTGACTTGCCCAGGGTCACACAGCCAAGAAGTACCTGAGACCAGATTTGAACACAGGACCTCCCATGTCTAGGCCCACTTAGCTGCCCCTTACGATAGATTTTTATTTTTAAATTTATTTTTTTCCAATTACATGTAATAAAACATTTCTACATAAGTTTTCTGAAGTTATATGATCCAAATTGTTTCCTTCTTCCATCCTCTTACAATAGATTTTTAAATCACTAACTAGTTCTATGTTCCTGGATTAGTAATTTCCCTTCCGGGACCTCTTTTCACCTCCTGTAAAATGCTTGGATTAGACTAGTTGGTTTCTGATGTCCCTGCTAGCTCTCATGTTATGTGATTCTGGGTTCAGATGTGGGTTTGCTTCAGGCAGAAGATCTATGAAATCCTCTGTTTTTCTTGTTTAACTTTTTTTCATATAGGGCTTTTAGCATAGGGCAATGTGTAAGACATTGAATAGAACCAACATAACAATGATGGAGTGATTAAACTCTAGAGAGTCCTAAGGAGATATTGAAGAGATTCCAAATGAAAGTCTTCCTCATCTGGGACAACTGGACCAATGTAGATTGTCGCCCTTCTTCCCCAAATGCATTTGGACCTGCCTTGGAGAATACATCTGCAAAATGGGGTTTCAAAATTGTCCAGCTGTGGATGTCCCAGGACCACTGGGAGGAGATCCTTCAAGGATCTGTAATTTCCCCATTGAAGCTCCTCTATGTGGTCAATTCACCATTATGTCCTGGAGGTAAGCTTCTTTCTCTAGGATTAACTACACTGGTTCTTAGACAAGATGCATAAAGTCCATCACAGGATCCCAACTGTGAGGAAGCCCCTCCATGTACATGTGAGCTGTTAGACCCATTTAAGATCAAGTGAATTAATTTTCTGCTAAAGATGTTTCTGGTCAAAGAGCAAACGCTTTCTGACATAAGTGGGTCTTGTTACCATCCACTGCTCAGAAAGGGCCAGACAGCTGGCAAACTAAATGGTCAGGGCAGGAATGAAGGGAAAGGGCAGAAGGGGGCAAAGTGGCAAGACTGTGAGGGGACCTTGGAGAGAAGAGAAAAATCTGGGAATGGGATAGGGAGGCCTGCAGGTTGGAATAGAGATCCTTGGAGAGAACCAGCCAAGCATGGGATGAAATGACCCTTCTTTCACTGTTAAGGAAAATTGTATGCTATTATTACTGCATGCTTTAAGTATTTGTGCTATCTAAAAATTGTATGGTCAGCTTAGCACAAGGCCCTTGAATGGTGCAGGCACGGTGATAAATGGGCATTGGATTGAATTGGCCACTTCTCTGAGGGGCAGGAGCCAATCCGCAAGTCACCTTGAGAACTGGGAACAGGACGGAGATGAGAAGCTGGGCTGGGACAAATGGAAAATGTTCATAGGACTTAGGGAGTATCACTCTGTTAGACCTGCTGAGAGGTCTGCCCAGAATGAATGCCAGACTGACCCCCTCACATTCCTCATTTGGAGGAACCTCGACTTGGTCCTAAAGGAAAACAGTGGAGTTGGAGACATGGGTAGAGAGGGCAAGCAGAATGGGATTTCTCTTGTTCCTTGCTCCTCCCCCCAAATGCCAGTTTTAAAAAACAAAATTCTTTTTAAAAATACTTTATTTTCCAGGGGCATCTGGGTAGCTCAGTGAATTGAGAGCTAGCCCTAGAGACGGGAGGTCCTAGGTTCAAATCTGGCCTCAGACACTTCCCAGCTGTGTGACCCTGGGCAAGTCACTTGACCCCCATTGCCTACCCTTACCACTCTTCTGCCTTGGAGCCAATACACAGTATTGACTCCAAGACGGAAGGTAAGGGTTTTAAAAAAAAATACTTTATTTTCCTCTAATTACATGTAATAAAAGCAACTTTTCTAACATTCATTTAAAAAAGTGAGTACCAAGTTCTCTACGCCTTTTCTACCCTCCCTTTCTCCCACTCCCTAACCCCTCCCTGAGATGGTAAACAATTTGATATAGATTTCACATGTTCAGTTGTGTAAAACACCAAATGCCTTCTAATCGCAGTTGAAGGTGTGTTGATTAGGACAAAATTAAAAGTAAACAATCTCCATGCTTGTGTAAACCCAAACATTATAAACTTAAATCTTCATTTGTTTCCATTTGTGCTTTAAAAAAAATAATCCATACCTTCCATTTTAGAATCAATATTGTGTATTGGTCCCAAGGCAGAAGAGCTGTAATAGATAGGCAATGGAGGTTAAGGGACTTGCCCAGGGTCATACAGCTAGGGCATGTGTCTGAGGTCAGATTAGAACCCAAGCTATAGGTCTTGTTTTCACTTCACTGAGCCACCTAGCTGCCCCCTCCATTTGCTTAAAAAAATTTCTAATAACTCTTCACTGTCACACACTCTCATATTCAATCAGTCATCAAGTCTTGTCATTCTTAACTGTAACCCCTTCTTTCCTCTGATACCTCAACTACCTTAGTAGAGATCTTCAATAGTAATCAAGGCAATATCCTACTGATATTTGTCCTTGTCCCAAATCTCTTTCTTACTCTACACATCCTCTGCTCGGCTGTCAAAATGATCTAATTAACTCAAATATTTTACCTTGGCTGTGCCGCAGTTGAATCATAAGATCATCATACATTTAGATCTGGAGAGATCTCAGAGGACAATTGGTCCACAACCCTTGTTTTACAGATGAGGATACTGAGGAAATTAAGGGACTTACTGAAGGTCACATAGCTCATGTACTCTCTAACAAACACTCTAACCATTTGCCACATTGTCTAGAATAGGAGTTTTCTTCCATGCCTAAATCCAGAAGATTGAGAGCATCCAGGGATGTTGGAGATTAGACATGGACCAGTGATAGTGAAGTTGAAGGAAGCACCAACTCAACAACCGAAGGTTTGGCATATTATTAAAAAAATCCTCAAGAAAGGAATCTGAGGTCCTACTGGGCATGTGAATCTCTTTCTTACTTGAGATATTTCTTTATCAACTAGTCCCATATTCCCTCCCTTCCCCCCCCCCATTCCAGAGGCAGTATCATTCAGGGGAAACCATTTTAGATTGGTCTCAAGAGACCCAGATTCTAGCTTCAGTTTTCCTGCTGATTTCTTATGCTACCTTTGAAAAAGCCCACATCTTGGCCTTAGCTTCCTCATCTGTAACACGAAGAGATAGAATTAAGGACTAGGTGGAATTGTTGGATGAGTACTGTCTAATGGAGGCTGAACGGTGTTTCTCTGATTAACTTAATGAGCCCCTAAAGCAACCTGATAGGAACACGGGGCTTGGACCAAAATCTCCCCTCCTTTATATAGAGGAGGCTGCGAACTCAGGAATCAGTATCCTTGAATTCTTTTCTCAAGCAGAGTTCCAGCACATGCTTCCCATTGCCATAGATTTTGGCTATGTCAAAAAGTGGTGAGAGAAATCCCTCTCCTACTCCTTTTTTTGTATTCTGGTATAGAAGTCCAAGGTCAAAAAATGCCTTGAAGGAGTTCCAAGAATGAGTTGTTCCATAATTCACTCTTCTAGAGCCACAGCCTGATTCTTCTGACAAGATCCCACCTTCCTGGGCTTAAGTGAAGCAGTTATCCAGAAAGTAGACCTGATAACCCTGGACCAAAGAGAAATTCTCTCTCTCTTCTCTGGGTATAAGTTTCTCAGCAAGAGACATAAAGCTCCATGGGAGATGCCCCCTCCCATTAGTTGAGGGGGTGATCTACCAATGTGCCCTCATCACAACTAGATAGCTTGGAATAAGTGAATGGGAGTTCAAATCCTGGCCCTGTTACTTACTAGCTTTGCTAGCTTGGACAAGGCATTTCCCCTCTTAGATCCTCAGTTTCCCTTTTTGTTAATGTGAAAGAGATATAGGGGTAGATGACCTCTAAGATCCCTTTCAACTCTGATAATCTGTTACCTCTCAATTTCACCTGTTTCTCCACACCCTACAGTCCACTTTGATTTCGTGGGAATTCTCTGGGGGGAAAGTATCTAATTCCCAAAAGGAATCAAAATAATATGATTTCCTTGTGTATATCAGTACATCTGGATGGCTCATTCAGCAGCAGCACAAGCTAGCAACAGGACTCAAAATCTTTAAGACAGAGACATTAAAAAAATCCCAAAACAACCAAAAAAAATTGTCAGCAGTAAACATCCTTCCTCCACTGGGGGCCTGGCTTGCCTCACAGGGAGATAATTTACTTCTAAGAGGCTTTATGGCTCCCCTGGGTCAACAGAGGCTGCCACACAGGTGCCTATTACTTTAACTGGCCCTTTCGGTGTCCTTCCTCTTACCTCCCATTGTCCTTGCTTTTCTGCCTCAGTAGTCTTCCTTTAAGGACAAGTATCTCCAACAAAAGGCAAACGGCTTTTCATCTTTCTCTTTCTGTCCCTGTCTCTCACAGGTTGCCTAGGATTTAGAGCTGGAAGGGACACTAGCAATCCCCTAGTCCACTGCTTTCATTTTGCAGTGGGGAGACTGAAAGGAAGAGATGGGGAGTAACTAGCTCAAAGGCATACTAAGTTACAGAGAGACAAGTTTGAACCTAGGCCCTTTGACTCCAAACCAGGGTTTCTTTTCATTGTATCTCACTGTATGCCTTTGTTTCTGCCACTTTCTGTCTCTCTCCTGTCCTCTCCTCTCCCCTCTCTTTTTGCCTCCCTCTCACCTCATTTTCTCTCCCCCCCATCCCTGTATTTTTCTCTCTGTGTCCCTTCTTATCTCTGATTCTGTCTCTTTGTCTCTGAATTTCTCTGTCTCTTATTCTCACCCCCCTGCTTCAGAGGCATGTATTATTCCCATTCTCCCCCTTTCCTCTTCTTCCTCTCCTCCCTCCTTTGAAGCAGTTGGTCCAGGTAGAGAAAAGAGACCATAACTATAGCCTTGTGAGAAGTCTTGGGCCACTTGGTTTAGCTGGATGGTTATTTACCTGATGAATCCACTTTTCTACCTTTCTCCTCCCTTTTCTTTGGGTCTAAATTTTAGTTTATTTCCCAAGATGTACTAGAAAGTCCCTGAAATCCTTTTCTTGGGAGAGGAAAGCGTAGCACAATTTCTGGGATGGGTTTCAGGTGTCAGTGAAGTAGATGACCACCATGAGTTAGATATTGGGAAATCTCTTGAATGCATGCTCACTAACTCAAATAGATCTTGGATCTTATTTCAGGAGTTCCTCTAATGTCTCCACTGCTACCACTAGTGGCTGCCCATCCTGTGTGACTCTTATCCACAAGTTCACTTCAGGCGGTTCACTGCAATTCATTGGAGGTCTTCCTTGTTTTTTGCTGACATTGGGAGGATGAGCCTAGAGCACTCTCGCTGTCCCCATATCCTTCTTCTGTGGAATGACTATTTCACCTTTTTTCTCTTTTAAAATATTATTTAATTTCTTGATGATATCCTTTACTCCTACTCTTAGAGTTCTTAGTTGGTTAAATGTTGCTGTTCATAGCCATTGTGCTCTCCTCCATTTCTCTTGGTGTGATACTTACATTCTTTGGAGACAGTGGTTTTCCCATGTCTCACTGCCTTTCAGCAAAATGTATTAAAAAGATAAGCCTTTGCTTTCATGAGTAGCTTGGGACTGGTAAAAGAGCTTTATAATTTCCTGAAAGCAATATGACCCATTCTCTTCCTCTTATGTAACTCTAAGTTCAGCTCTTTGTAACTATGTATTATCTGTCCTAGATATACAGATTACTTGATAACCCCAAGAGATAATCCAAAATCCAAATGCATGTTGAAATCTGAGCCTTCAACATTCTTCATCCACTTGGGTAAGATTGATGTATGGATGGGAAATGCCTTGTTGTCAATGAGACAAGGTAGGAGTTTTGATTTCCTAAATCAAAATTTTTCTCTTGGTAACTTGCTAATAATAAGTATAATAGAATCTTCCATAGTTTTGCATAATTCAGTTTATAGTGAAATGATAAAAAGGTTGTTTGTTGCAAAACCAATGCAACTAAAATTAGAAGGGAAGCAACAAATTGGGGGGGAAATTTATAACAAAAACCTCTGACAAAGGTATCATTTCTCAAATTCATAAGGAGCCAAGTCAATTGTACCAAAAATCAAGCCATTCCCCACTTGACAAATGACCAAGGGACATGAATAGGCAGTTTTCAGATAAAGAAATCAAAACTATTAATAAACGCATGAATATGTGTTCTAAATCTCTTATAATTAGAGGAATGCAAATCAAAACAAATCTGAGGTACCATCTCAGAACTAGCAGATTGGCCAATATGACAGTAAAGAAAAATAAATGTTGGAGGAGATGTGATAAAATTGGGACACTAATGCATTGCTGGTGGAGTTGTGAATCAATTCAATCATTTTGGAAGGCAATTTGGAACTATACCCAAAGGGCTTTAAAGAATGCAAATCCTTTGGTCCAGCAATACCACTATTACATTTGTACCCCAAAGGGATAATAGTGAAACATGTTTGTACAAAAATATTCATAGCCAGGTTCTTTGTGGTGGCAAAACATTGGAAAATGAAGGGATGCCCATTGATTGGGGAATGACTGAACAAATTGTGGTATCTGTTGGTGATTAAATACTATTGTGCTGTAAGGAATGATGAACTAGATTAACTTTAAATGAACTGGAAGGACCTCCAGGAACTGATGCAGAGTGAAATGAGCAGAACCAAGAGAATATTGTATACAGAAAGTGAAACATTGTTGAAGAATACAATGCAATGGAATTTGTTATTAAAAGACAATCCCAAGGGACTTATGAGAAATGCTATCCACATTGAGAGAAAGAACTGCAGGAATAGAAACACAGAAGAAAAACAAATGACTTATCATTCATTTATATGGATATAAAATTTGGGTTAAAATTTTTTTTTATTTATTGAGTCAATTTAGAACATTATTCCTTAGTTACAAGAATCATATCCTTTCCCTCCCTACCCTAACCCTTCCTGTAGCTGACGCACAATTTTACTGGGTATTACATGTGTCCTTGATCAAAACCTATTTCCATGTTGTTGGTGTTTTCATTAGGATGTTTACTTAGAGACTACATCCCCAACCATATCCCCTTGACCCATGTAATCAAGCAGTTGTTTTTCTTCTGTCACTTTTTAAAAAAATGAATCTACTCTTACAGTTTTTCCTCTGAATGTGGATAGTGTTCTTTCTCATTGATCCCTCCAAGTTGTTCCGGATCACTGCATTGCCAGCAATGGAAAAGTCCATTACATTAGATTGTACCAGTCTCTGTGTATAATGTTCTCCTGGTTCTTGTCCTTTTGCTCTGCATCAATTCCTGGAGGTCATTCCAGTTCCCATGGAATTCCTCCACTTTATTATTCCTTTGAGCACAATAGTATTCTATTACCAACACATACCACAATTTGTTCAGCCATTCCCCAATTGAATGGCATCCCATCATTTTCCAATTTTTTGATACCACAAAGAGCACAGCTATGAATATTCTTGTACATATATTTTTCCTTATTATTTCTTTGGGGTACAAACCCAGCAGTGCTATGGCTAGACCAAAGGACAGACAGTCTTTTAGTGCCCTTTGGGCATAGTTCCAAATTGCCCTCCAGAGACTGGATCAATTCACAACTCCATCAGCAATGAATTAATGTCCCAACTTTGCCACATCTCCTCCAGCATTCATTACTTTCCATTGCTGTCATGTTAGCCAATCTGCTAGGTGTGAGGTGATACCTCAGAATTGTTTTGATTTGCATCTCTCTGATTATAAGAGATTTAGAACACTTTTTCTTGTGCTTATTAATAGTTTTGATTTCTTTAACTGAAAATTGCCTATTCATGTCCCTTGCCCATTTATCAATTGGGGAATGGCTTGATTTATTGTACAATTGATTTAGCTCTTTATA
This sequence comes from Monodelphis domestica, assembly GCF_027887165.1. Classification (NCBI taxonomy): domain Eukaryota; kingdom Metazoa; phylum Chordata; class Mammalia; order Didelphimorphia; family Didelphidae; genus Monodelphis; species Monodelphis domestica. The sequence goes on from NC_077228.1 coordinate 501,021,168, forward strand.
CATTTTTGAGTAATTAGACCTTTGTCAGAGGTTTTTGTTATGAAGATTGTTTCCCAATTTGTTGCTGCCCTTCTAATTTTGGTTGCATTGGTTTTGTTTGTACAAAACCTCTTTAATTTGATGTAATCAAAATTATTGATTTTTCCATTTTATGATTTTTTTCTAGCTCTTGCATGGTTTTAAAGTCTTTCCTTTCCCAAAGATCTGACATCTATACTATTCTATGTTTACCTAATTTGCTTATAGTTTCCTTCTTTATATTCAGGTCCTTCACTCATTTTGAGTTTATCTTGGTGTAGGGTGTGAGATGTTGATCCAAACCTAATCTCTCCTATACTGTCTTCCAATTTTCCCAACAGTTTTTATCAAATAGGGGATTTTTGTCCCCAAAGCTGGGATCTTTGGGCTTATCATAGACTGTCTTGCTGAGGTCACTCACCCCAAGTCTATTCAACTGATCCTCCTTTCTGTCTCTTAGCCAGTATCAAATTGTTCTGATGACCACTGCTTTATAGTATAGTTTGAGATCTGGGACTGCAAGGCCTACTTCCTTCACATTTTTTTTTCAAGATTTCCTTGGATATCCTTGATCTTTTGTTCTTCCAAATGAACTTTGTTATGTTTTTTTCTAATTCAGCAAAAATGTTTTTTTTTTTGGTAGTTCAATAGGTATGGCACTAAATAAGTAAATTAATTTGGGTAGGATTGTTATTTTTATTATGTTAGTTTGTCCTACCCATGAGCAATTGATGTTTTTGCAATTGTTTAGATCAAATTTTAGTTGTGTGGAGAGTGTTTTGTAGTTGTTTTCCTATAGTTCCTGTGTTTGCCTTGGCAGATAGATTCCTAAGTATTTTATTTTGTCTAGGGTGATTTTAAATGGAATTTCTCTTCTAATTCTTGTTGCTGAGATGTGTTGGAAATATATAGAAATGCTGATGACTTATGTGGGTTTATTTCGTATCCTGCAACTTTGCTAAAGTTGTTGATTATTTCCACTAGCTTTTTGGTTGATTCTCTAGGATTCTTTAAGTAAACCATCATGTCATCTGCAAAGAGTGATAGTTTGGTCTCCTCATTGCCTATTTTAATACCTTTAATTTCTTTTTCTTCTCTAATTGCTGCTGCTAGTGTTTCTAGTACAATGTTAAATAATAGAGGTGATAATGGGAATCCTTGTTTCACTCCTGATCTTATTGGGAAGGATTCTGGTTTATCCCCATTGCAGATGATGTTTGCTGATGCTTTTAGATAGATACTGTTTATTATTTTTAGGAAAAGCCCTTCTATTCCTGTGCTTTCTAGTATTTTCAATATGAATGAGTGTTGTATTTTGTGAAAGGCTTTTTCTGCACCTATTGAAATAATCATGTGATTTTTGTAGGTTTGCTTGTTAATATGGTCAATTATGTGGATTGTTTTCCTAATATTGAACCAACCTTGCATTCCTGATATGAATCCTACCTGGTCATAGTGAATAACCCTTGTGATCACTTGCTGGAGTCTTTTTGCTAGTATCCTATTTAAGATTTTTGCATCTATATTCATTAAGGAGATTGGTCTGTAGTTTTCTTTCTCTGTTTTGACCTGCCTAGCTTTGGAATCAGTACCATATTTGTGTGGTAAAAGGAATTTGGTAGAACTCATCTTTGCTTATTCTGTCAAATAGTTTGTAAAATATTGGGATTGGTTGTTCTTTGAATGTTCGATAGAATTCATTTCTGAATCCATCTGAACCTGGGGATTTTTTTAAGGTGTTCTTTGATGGATTGTTCAATTTCTTTTTCTGATATGGGGTTGTTTAAGTAGTCTATTTCTTCATCTGTTAGTCTAGGCAATTTATATTTTTGTAAATATTCATCCATATCACCTAGATTTCCATACTTATTGCCATATAATTGGGCATAATAGTTTTTAATGATTGGCTTAATTTCCTCTTCATTAGAGGTGAGGTCTTTCTTTTCATCTTGAATACTGTAAATTTGTTTTTCTTCTTTTCTTTTTTAAATTAGATTGACCAGTACTTTGTCTATTTTGTTTGTTTTTTTCAAAATACCAACTTCTAATCTTATTTGTTAGTTCAATACCTCTTTCACTTTCGATTTTATTAATTTCTCCCTTAATTTTTAGGATCTCTAATTTAGTTTTCATCTGGGGATTTTTTATTTGACCTCTTTTTTATAGGGATATATATCATTTTAACTTATTGGGTCTCTTTAAAAATTTTTTTGTTTTGTTTTTCTTTTTTCCCTCTATTAATCACCTCCTTTTGAGGATTTTCTTGAGTTCTGTGCTTGGGCATCCAATTTTTTGTTCAGGTCTGGTCTTTTCTTTACAAATGCCTTGCTTTTTAAGTTGTTTTCTCAGTTGTCTTCAGCCTCTCTTAATTGTGCTTTGAATTGTATTTTGAGTTCTTCCATAGCCTGTACCCAATTTGCTGGGGTTTCTGTTTTTTTGCTTGGTGTTCCTTCATCTTTCTCTGTTCAGTTTGCTCTTTGTTTGTTGCCTGTATAGAAGCTGTGGATTGTAATTTCTTTTTTCTTTTTCTGTTGTTTGCTCATATTTACCCCATCTTCATTCCCTGCAGTTGCTTGTGCTCTTGCTCCTCTTATTTTTTGTTGTTGGATTTGTGGTTTTGGGCTTTTCTTTCAGCCTCCACCCTTGGAGTTTAGTCAGCATATTTCTCAGCACAGTTTCTGGGGGAGGGGTGTTGGAACTTGAGGTTCCCTGCCCTCTGAAGGCTTTGATGGGATTAAGTCCAGCTAGGTTGAGCTGAATGTGCCCTGAAGCCAAAACTTCAGGGGGGGTGATATGGAGTGTCTCTGCTACTGCAACTAGACTGCCTGCTCTGTGCTCTACACTTCTCCCACTGCTTCCTTATCACCTGTCTTTGAGGCTCTGAGCCTGGTACAGCTTTGCCTGCAAGGTACTCCCTCCAGACCAGCAACCTTGCCCACCCAGAGGTTCTAATTGCCTCTGCAGTCTTAGTGCTCTAGGTGGGGGAGGGGCCCGGGACCTTCCTTCTTCCTTCCCCTTATACCTGAGGGTTCTTGAATTCAGGTTTTTGGGGTGCATACCTTTTAAGTTGAGTCCGGAAGGAGGGTTCCTTGGCTCTATCTTGTTGTTAGGTTTGATTTTCAGTCCCCTAGGAGCATTTAGTTTATAATCAGTAAGGAAGGGTTTTCAGAGGTCTGAACTTCCGCTGCCTGTACACCGCCATCTTGACTCTGCCTCTGGGGTTTTGGTTTTAAAAGATTGTTCTATTGCAAAAATGCATAATATGGAAATAGGCATAAGTGATAACATTTGTATAACCCAGTGGAAGTGCTTATTGGATTCAGGAGGGGGAGGGAAGAAGGGAGGGAACGAAAATGAAATGTGTGAACATGGAAAAATATTTTGTAAATAAAAATTTACAAAATAAAAAAAAATTAAAACATTGTTGTTGAACATCACTTGTAAATTTCCCATCAGTATCTTTATGGAGAATGTCCTTATTTCAAATATAGATGGCTTATAAAGACTTTGTATAGATAGGAGAGTAGACATATAGGTTCCCAGGAATTAATGTTTTCCTTTGCTAATAATTTTTTAGTATCCTCCCCATATTTTTGGTACCTTCCCCTCTTTCAGATTCCTTTTAAGACTTTATACTTATCTATATACTCTTCAATCCAATGATGCTGACCTTACTGTTTTCAAATAAGACTCTCTACCACTCAGCTCCAGTTATTTTCTCTGGATATTCTCCATTTCTGGAATTTACTCCCTCCTCATCTCCTTTTGTCCTCTCAGATTCCTTCAAGCCCCAGATAAAGTTCTATTTTGTACAAGAAGCTTCTCCTGATCCCCCCTAATTCTAGTGCCTTCTCTCTGTTGAATATCTTTGATTTATCATCTCTATATCTTGTTCATTTGTAGTTGTCTGCATGCCATTGCCCCTATTAGGCTTTGAACATCTTGAGAGCAAATGTTGCTTTTCTCTTTTATTTCATTGATTGCTGACTGACTGATGGACACACTTATAGCACAATTCTTCCACCTCAACACATACATTCTCCCCCAGAATTGTTCTTTTTGATGAGCATGATACTCTCCATTCTCAGAAAATCTAGAGGAAAGAAGTAAATTTCTTCTTATATCCTAATGGGCCTGGAGCCAATAAGTCCTGAATTCAAATCTCCTTTGGAATTTATAATCTGTGTGGCCCTGGTCAAGTCATTTAACCTTGCTGGCCTCAGTTTCCTTAACTGTAAAATGGGGGTAATAGCAGGACCTATCTCCCTGAGTTATTGTGAGGATCAAATGAGATGATGTCTGTAGGAAGTACTTAGCTCAGTGATGCTCTATAAATGCTTATTCCCTTTTCTTCCTTACCTAGTTCCTAGAGAGTCCTTAGAGAACCATAGAGATTCTTTAGCCCAGCACCCCCAACTATAATAGCTCACATATATGTTATTCTTTAAGGTTTGTGAATCACTTTACATATTTTATGTCTTCATTTGTTCTATTGATTAGGAACAGACTCAGAGAGGGAAAGTCACTTGCCTACGGTCTCACAGTAAGACAGTCTATTGAACTGGTCTTAGTACTTAGGATTTCTGCATCCCTGTCTCAATCCCTTTTCATTCACTTTGCTACTGATTCAGCTGCAAGCACTGTAGTCTCTTTTTGTAGGTGGGAAGCTCCTGATAAAAGGCAGAGGATTGAGTGGGACACTAGGAATAAGAAGTAGAAGTCCAGCTCCCTACCCTGCCCCTCTTCCTGGCATTCTGCCAACTGTAATTCCTCCTGCTGAGGAACTCCCTCTGCTAGAGCTCAGTCACCCAGAACCTTGGTCTGCTGCTAAATTAACTTCAAACAGAGACAGAAGGCAGCCTGCAGGTGAGAGCTCATTCAAACCATTGATGGGGGAGAGTTCAATTCAACCCTTGCTGATCAGAGCAATGTTTCCATAGGGTGAAAGAAGAGACAGCCCCTGACCTGGTGACTAGGTTTGTCAAGTCTGTTGCTTTCTCTTCCTTCCTTCCTTCCTTCCTTCCTTCCTTCCTTCCTTCCTTCCTTCCTTCCTTCCTTCCTTCCTTCCTTCCTTCCTTCCTTCCTTCCTTCCTTCCTTCCTTCCTTCCTTCCTTCCTTCCTTCCTTCCTTCCTTCCTTCCTTCCTTCCTTCCTTCCTTCCTTCCCCTCTGTATCCTTTCTCTATCCCCTCAGAGATCCATTCCATATAACAAAGAATTTTTTAAAAAGACACAGGCAGAAAAAATCCATAAAACCAATCAATATGTCAAAATCATATAAGAATATATACAATATTATATTCCCATGGACCCTCTAACCACTGCAAAGGAGTGTGTGTATCATAGAGGCAGCCTGTTAGGTTCTTTTCATTCTGCATATCTGGAGATAGATAAGCCTGTTATACTACTGAACACAGGGGAGAAGTCCTTAATCTAGGATCAGTCCAGACAAGGGTCATGCTTCTCCTCCTAGTCATATATTTCCTGTATTGTGCTGTTTTATATATCATGTTGTGTTCTTGTGTTATGATATATTTATTATGTTGTTTTCTATTGTACTGTGTTGTATTATTTCTGTTATGTTGTATTACATTCTGTTGTGTTAAAGTGTAGTGAACTGGCAAATCTCTAGATTTGAACTCAGAAGACTGGGTTTGAATCCTGATTAAATGATCTCTGAGACTTCTTTCAGCATTATGATCTTATTTTTAATTTTGGGGAGGATTCATGGAATTAGGGAGTGAGAAAATTTAGATGAAGACAGGAAGGATAATAGTATTATGGAAAGAATACTGAATTTAGGGTCAAAGTGATCTAAGTCCAAATTTTGACTGTGGTATTTGTGACTTTGGGCAAATCCCTTCCTCTCTCTGGGCCTCAGCTTTTTAAAATGTTGGAATAAGGGTTAAAAACCCAGATACTCAGGGTCATGTAGATTTGCAGTGGGGGTTGTATAATTGTATAAAATTCTAGTTTTATAAAAGTTAAGAAACCCGCTACCTCCCAGAATCTAGGAAGTGAACTTCTTGGAAAAGGCACCATTGAGGTGATTGTAGAAACCTCACACTACATCAAAAGATCCAGAATAAACTTTGGGTTGTAGTGAAATTGAACCGTGGGGGGCTGTGACATATTTATTTTGTAACATACTCTTATGATGAAGGGGACTGCCCTCCAACGGGCTTTTTGTCAATGTGCCTAGCAATCACTGGTTTTGTTCTCTTTCTCTTTTATTCCCAAATTATTATAATTTATAATTTGGTTATGTTTACAAGATCCACTGGGGAGACTAGTCTTCCAAAGAATATCGGGGAGATTGTGTAATTAAAATCTGTTACCCTAAAAACTATGATCCCCAGAACCTCACTCGCTTCCTGTTGTTACATGCTGACCTAGACAGGATATAAATTGGGTGGAGGTCTGTCTCTCTCTTTCTTTCCTGTCTCAGCTGTCCTGGAGCAGGCTTTTTGATCAGATAGAAAAACTTAGTCATATAGTTCTATTTATAATAAACTTTATAAAGTAATACTTGAAGTATTGGACATTAATCTAAATCCTACAGGGTTATTCCTAGAAACGAGAAAATAGTAGTCAACTATTTTCTGAGGATCTGGAATAACATACCTGGGAATCAGAAAAGTAGTCCTAGAGAGGTTAGCATATAGAGGTGAGGAAACTAAAGCCTCTAGAACCTTCTTTTACTAAGGAGAAAATGAGCTGTGCATTTAGAGTGGTAGAAAGAGTTTTAGTTTTTTATTTAAAGGTCCTAGTTTGAAAACTCAGCTCTTCTAAGCTGTAGCCTCAGTTTCTTCCTCTGTAGGATGAAGAAGCTATATGTAGGTGACCTCTAAAGTACTTACATGACTCAGTTCCTCCTCTGAAAGATGAAGGAGCTAGAAGTGGATGACTTCTAAAGCACTTTCATGACTCAGTTTCTTCCTTTGTAGAATAAAGAAGCTATAAAATGGATGAGCTTTAAAGCACTCTAAAATCTAATGTTGCTAGAAATTGATACTCAGAAAGACATGACTTTAACAGGATTTGAACCAATCCTCTGGGTCCAAAACCCATGCTCTTCTCAATATATAGCAATTGTCTTCACTCATAAATGAAGAGTTTCTGGTCCATCCTTCTCTTCACTGGCTTTCTGGCAGGCATGTTCTGAGTTTCCTTGCCCAGTCTTATTACCCTGTTTCCTGAAACTCCTTTCCTCTCCTTCCTCTTCCTCTCTGTCCCTGATATTTCCCATCCTGCTCCAGTGCTTGTCAAGTTGAATGAATAAATGATAAAGCATTTTTAATAACTTACTATGTTATAGTATATACACTACACTACAAATAACAACAAAGCAGCCCTTTCCCTCAAGTAGTTTACATCTTCCTAGTAGATGATGAATATATAAATAGTGAATGGTGGCCTGGGAAGAATGATCTGGTCTGGGAAGTCACAAGAACAGTTAATTGAATGATTATTTGACATGTCCTTTCTAGAATGGTAGGATTGATTTGATTAGACTTAGGAAAAGAAGGGGGGTAGGGAAGGCAGAGTGTGTGGGTGTCACAAGGGCATAAAGATGAACCCGATGAGTTATGGGGAACTCTCAGTGAGCTGAGTCCAGAGTCAAGGAGATACGAATTTAAATCTGGTCTCAGACACTTACTAGCTGTTCGCTCCTCTACAAGTCAGTCACTTAACCTTGTTTGCCTCAGTTTTGTCATCTGTAAAGGGAGCTGCAGAAGGAAATGGCAAATTGGTCCTGTATCTTTGCCAAGAAAACCCCAAATGGGGTCACAAAGAGTTGGACATGACTGAAACAATTCTACAACAACTCACCAATCAGGAGCAATGGCATCATTTCTGGTTCTTTGTGATTATTTTCCATCCTTTGTTTCAGATACCTCTGGGCTTCAGTCTCTTAGTTCATAAAATGAGGGGGTTGGTTAGACTGGATGATCTCTAAAGTCTCTTCCAGATCTGACATTCTCTCTCTGTCTCTCTCCTCTCTTTGGGAAAGGAGCCTGATAAATAGGATTCTTCAAGCCCTCTCTGACCTCACTGCTCTGAACACTTCCAGCATTGAGTATGTGGACCACACAATTTAGGATTTAAATATACTCAGTCTTGTATGATTTAGAAATGCAGCACATTGAAGTGACTTGGACACAGGACTTGGAGTCAAGAAGACCTGGGATCATATCCTGTCTCAGACAATGATTAGCTGGGTGACTCTGGAAAAATGAGGAGGGTGAACTCAGTGCTTCTAAAGCCCCTTACAGCTAGGAACCTGTGATCCTCTGGAAGCAGAATGGAAACATAGGAAGAACCTTGGCTAGGAAATAAGAGGTTTTGTCTGCATTTGATGGTGACTAGCTGTGTGACTTTGAGCAAGTCTGAGGCCCTCTCTGGACTTTAGTTTATAGTAACATTGGATTTTAAAGCTTGAGGAGACTTTAGAGATCAAAACATATAAAGCCTACAAAGCTTTCTTCAACCCTTAAGACACTATATAAAGGTTACCTCATCACTATTATCATTCAGTATATTTCCTTCTCTCTAAAGAGGAGGAAACTGAGGCCTCAACCAGTAAGTGAAAAACTGGATTCCATCACAGGAATTCTGATTAGAAATCTAGGACTTTCCTCCCTATTCAGAGCTGCTCAGATTAGCTTTTAAATGAGAAAATTGGATACAATCTCAGTTCTTTCCAGTCAGGAAAACAACAACAATAACAAAAAAAAAACATTCTGCTTGTGTTGATTTTGTCTCCTATGGTCTGGAGGGGGGAGATGGTGTCTTATTCTTCTTGACATTCTCCCATTGTGCCTAACTTAGTGCTGGATCCATTCTAGGTGCTCAGGACAAGTTTGTTGATTGATTGATGAAGGGGTAAGAGCTGTAACATCTCTTCTTTCCTTCCTCTTTCATTAACTCCCCCGCTCTTGCCTTCCCTCCCTCTTGCAGCTCCCGATGGTGTTCCCGTCTATCTTTTTCTCTTTCAATTCATTTAATAATTGTATTGATTTGTCATTTATCATCTAGAATAGGTTCATGTCTCAATTCCCAAAATATACTGGGGGGAAAGTAAATACTAATAAATAAAATAATAAGCACTGTGTATGCAAGGGCTAATGGATTTATTTACTTCTCCCCCCCTTAATGTGATGTATAGACAAGCTGTCCAGCTTAACATGAGTCACTCTAGATGGGAAGGAAGTCCCAACATGTTCATATGAGCCCCCGTTATTTCCTCACTGCTCACAGTTCTTCTCTCCTCCCCCAGGAATACAAACATTCTGGTTGGAATTGAGTAATTATACTTAGAATCTTTCCTCTGCAGATTTTAACAAACAAAGTGTTCCTCTATTTCTTTTACCAATTTTTTGATGTATTGGGTTTTTGTTTTTTTGTAATTCTCTCCTTTTTCCAATAGCTTTCCCCACCCACCACCATTAGATTCCTTCCTGGTAAACAAGGAATGAAATGCAAGGAAATGAACAGACATGTTGCTCTTTTGACAATGAATGACCCATTCTTCACTTTACTCCATTTCTCTACCGAGGAAGGTTTGGAGTTAGAGGACCTAGTCTGAATAGGTCTCTCTGGGCCTCAATTTCTTTACCCTATAACATAGAGATTTGGGTAGATGACATCTAAGATCCACTTGAACTCCAAAGTCATGGTCCCATATTCATTACAGGTCTCTTAATCTACCATAGACTTTCAAAACATATTGCACCATGTCCTTTTAATCCTCATGGGTTATAATGATGAGGAAATGAGAAAGGAAGTTTCTCCCTTTCCCCTATAACCATTTACCACCCTAGTCCAAGTCCATATGATTATTAGAACATGGAGGAATGAAACCTAAGTATTTTTTTTTAAATATATTTTATTTGATCATTTCCAAGCATTATTCGTTAAAGACATAGATCATTTTCTTTTCCTCCCCCCCACCCCCCATAGCCGACGCGTAAGTCCACTGGGCATTAGATGTTTTCTTGATTTGAACCCATTGCTTTGTTGTTAGTATTTGCATTAGAGTGTTCATTTAAAGTCTATCCTCTGTCATGTCCCCTCAACCTCTGTATTCAGGCAGTTGCTTTTTCTCGGTGTTTCCACTCCCATAGTTTATCCTTTGCTTATGAATGGTGTTTTTTTTTCTCCTGGATCCCTGAAAGTTGTTCAGGGACATTACACCGCCCCTAATGTAGAAGTCCATTACGTTCGATGATACCACAGTGTATTAGTCTCTGTGTACAATGTTCTCCTGGTTCTGCTCCTCTCGCTCTGCATCACTTCCTGGAGGTTGTTCCAGTCTCCATGGAACTTCTCCACTTTATTATTCCTTTGAGCACAATAGTATTCCATCACCAACATATACCACAGTTTGTTCAGCCATTCCCCAATTGATGGGCATCCCCTCGTTTTCCAGTTTTGGGCCACCACAAAGAGCCCAGCTATGAATATTTTTGTACAAGTCTTTGTGTCCATTATCTCTTTGGGGTACAGACCCAGCAGTGCTATGGCTGGGTCAAAGGGTAGATATTCTTTTGTCGCCCTTTGGGCATAGTTCCAAATTGCCCTCCAGAATGGTTGGATCAGTTCACAGCTCCACCAGCAATGAATTAATGTCCCTACTTTGCCACATCCCCTCCAGCATTCATTACTTTCCTTTGCTGTTATGTTAGCCAATCTGCTAGGTGTGAGGTGATACCTCAGAGTTGTTTTGATTTGCATCTCTCTGATTATAAGAGATGTAGAACACTTCTTCATGTGCTTGTTAATATTTTTGATTTCTTTATCTGAGAACTGCCTATCCATTTCCCTTGCCCATTTATCAATTGGAGAATGGCTTGATTTTTTGTACAATTGATTTAGCTCATTATAAATATGAGTAATTAAACCTTTGTCAGAGGTTTCTATGAAGATTTTTTCCCAATTTGTTGTTTTCCTTCTGATTTTAGTTATATTGGTTTTGTTTGTACAAAAGCTTTTTAGTTTGATGTAGTCAAAATTATTTATTTTACATTTTGTGATTCTTTCTATATCTTGCTTGGTTTTAAAGCCTTTCCCCTCCCAAAGGTCTGACATGTATACTATTCTGTGTTTACCCAATTTACTTATGGTTTCCTTCTTTATGTTTAAGTCACTCACCCATTTTGAATTTATCTTGGTGTAGGGTGTGAGGTGTTGATCTATTCCTAGTCTCTCCCACACTGTCTTCCAATTTTCCCAGCAGTTTTTATCGAATAGTGGATTTTTGTCCCAAAAGCTGGGATCTTTGGGTTTATCGTATACTGTCTTGCTGAGGTCGTTTTCCCCCAGTCTATTCCACTGATCTTCCTTTCTGTTTCTTAGCCAGTACCAAATTGTTTTGATGACTGCTGCTTTGTAATATAGTTTGAGGTCTGGGACTGCAAGGCCCCCATCATATGTGTTTTTTTTCATTATTTCCCTGGATATCCTTGATCTTTTGTTCTTCCAAATGAACTTTGTTATGGTTTTTTCTAAATCAGTGAAGAAGTATTTTGGTAGTTCAATGGGTATGGCACTAAATAGATAAATAAGTTTGGGTAGGATGGTCATTTTTATTATATTGGCTCGTCCTATCCATGAGCAGTTAATGTTTTTCCAATTGTTCAAGTCTAGTTTTAGTTGTGTGGCGAGTGTTTTGTAGTTGTGTTCATATAGTTCCTGTGTTTGTCTTGGGAGATAGATTCCTAGGTATTTTATTTTGTCTAAGGTGATTTTGAATGGGATTTCTCTTTCTAGTTCTTGCTGCTGAGCTGTGTTGGAGATATATAGAAAAGCTGATGATTTATGTGGGTTTATTTTGTATCCTGCAACTTTGCTAAAGTTGTTGATTATTTCAATTAGCTTTTTGGTTGAATCTCTAGGATTCTTTAAGTAGACCATCATGTCATCCGCAAAGAGTGATAACTTGGTCTCCTCCTTGCCTATTCTGATGCCTTCAATTTCTTTATCTTCTCTAATTGCTACTGCTAGTGTTTCTAGTACAATGTCAAATAGTAGAGGTGATAATGGGCATCCTTGTTTCACTCCTGATCTTATTGGGAATGCATCTAGTTTATCCCCATTGCAGATGATATTAGCTGTTGGTTTTAGATATATACTGTTTATTATTTTTAGGAATGACCCTTCTATTCCTATGCTTTCTAGTGTTTTTAATAGGAATGGGTGTTGTATTTTATCAAAGGCTTTTTCTGCATCTATTGAGATAATCATGTGGTTCTTGCTAGTTTGCTTGTTGATGTGGTCAATTATGTGGATGGTTTTCCTAATGTTGAACCAGCCCTGCATCCCTGGTATGAATCCTACTTGATCATGGTGAATGATCCTTCTGATCACTTGCTGGAGTCTTTTTGCTAGTATCCTATTTAAAATTTTTGCATCTATATTCATTAGGGAGATTGGTCTATAGTTTTCTTTCTCTGTTTTTGACCTGCCTGGTTTTGGAATCAGTACCATGTTTGTGTCGTAAAAGGAGTTTGGTAGAACTCCCTCTTTGCTTATTATGTCAAATAGTTTGTATAGTATTGGGGTTAACTGTTCTCTGAATGTTTGATAGAATTCACAGGTGAATCCATCAGGCCCTGGGGATTTTTTCTTAGGAAGTTCTTTGATGGCTTGATGGATTTCAAGTTCTGATATGGGATTATTTAAGAATTCTATTTCCTCTTCTGTTAGTCTAGGCAGTTTGTATTTTTGTATATATTCATCCATTTCTCCTAAATTGGTGTATTTATTGCCATATAATTGGGCAAAGTAATTTCTAATGATTGCCTTAATTTCCTCCTCATTGGAGGTGCTGTCCCCCTTTTCATCTTTAATGCTGTGAATTTGCTTTTCTTCCTTCCTTTTTTTAATTAGAGTGACCAGTACTTTGTCTATTTTGTTTGTTTTTTCAAAGTACCAGCTTCTTGTCTTATTTATTAAATCAATAGTTCTATCACTTTCGATTTTATTAATTTCTCCCTTAATTTTTAGGATTTCTAATTTGGTTTTCTGCTGGGGGTTTTTAATTTGATCGCTTTCGAGTTTTTTCAATTGCATTTCCAATTGATTGATCTCTGCTCTCCCTTGTTTGTTAATATGAGCTTTCAGGGATATGAATTTGCCTCTGATTACCGCTTTGGCTGCATCCCAAAAGGTTTGAAAGGATGTTTCGCCATTGTCATTTTCCTTGATGAAATTATTAATTGTTTCTATGATTTCTTCTTTAGCTAAACGGTTTTGGAGTATCATATTGTTTAATTTCCAATTGGTTTTAGATTTGGTTTTCCATGTACCATTACTAATCATTATTTTTATTGCCTTGTGATCTGAGAAGGCTGCATTCATTATTTCTGCTTTTTTGCATTTGTGTGCTATGTTTCTGTGACCTAATGTATGGTCAATTTTTGTGAATGTGCCATGTGGTGCTGAGAAGAAGGTGTATTCCTTTTTATCCCTATTTATTTTTCTCCATATGTCTATTAATTCTAATTTTTCTAAGATTTCATTCACTTCTTTTACCTCTTTCTTATTTATTTTTTGATTTGATTTATCTAAATTTGATAATGGTTGGTTTAAGTCTCCCACTAGTATGGTTTTATTGTCTATTTCTTCCTTCAATTCTCCTAGTTTCTCCATTAGAAATTTGGGTGCTATATTATTTGGTGCATACATGTTGATTAATGATATTTCCTCATTGTCTAGAGTCCCTTTTAACAAAATATAATTACCTTCCCTATCCCTTTTGATCAGGTCTATTTTTCCATTGGCTTTATCAGATATCATGATTACCACTCCTGCCTTCTTTCTATCAGTTGAGGCCCAGAAGGTCTTACTCCATCCTTTAATTCTGACCTTGTGGGTGTCAACCCGCCTCATGTGTGTTTCTTGAAGACAACATATGGTAGGGTTTTGGATTCTAATCCATTCAGCTATTCGTCTACGTTTTATGGGTGAGTTCATCCCATTCACGTTCAAAGTTATGATTGTCATTTGTGGACTCCCTGGCATTTTGATTGCCTTCCCTAATTCTAACCTATTCTTCTTCGGCTCTACCTTTTAGTCCAGTGATTTACTTTGAAACAGTCCCCCTTGTCCCCTCCCTTGATGTTTCCCTTTTTAGTCCCTCCCTTTTTGTTCCCTCCCCTTCCCCCCTCTCTTTCCCTCCCTTTTTGTTCTCCCTCTCCCCCTCCCCCCCTTGGTTTTCCCTTCTCCTTACCCTTGTTGGGTAAGATAGAATTCAAGATCCCAATGGATCTGGATGTTTTTCCCTCTCAGAGTTGATTTCCCTGAGATTGAGGTTTAAGTAAACCCCCCCCCTCTCTTCCTCTCCTTCTTATAGGAGTTTTCTTCCCCTCCCCTTCCCCTGTGAATCTTTGTGTGAGAACCATTATTCTATTTGGTCTTTCTTTACCCCCTATTTATACATTACATTTTCCCCACATATTAGTATACATAGGTTGATATAAATGTAGTCCTTATAGAAGAGAGTTTGAGTAAAAGAAGAAGATAACATTTTCCCCTTTCCTTAATATTTACCTTTTCAGGTATTCCTTGCTCTTTGATTTTCGGTATCAAACTTTCCACAGAGCTCTGGTCTTTTCTTTGCAAAAAGTTGGAAGTCTTCTATTTTGTTGAATGCCCATACTTTCCCTTGGAAGTATATAGTCAGTTTTGCTGGGTAGCTGATTCTTGGTTGGAGACCCAGCTCTCTTGCCTTTCTGAAGATCATGTTCCATGCCTTACGATCATTCAGAGTAGAACTTGCAAGGTCTTGTGTGACCCTGATTGGCATTCCTTTATATCTAAATTGTCTTTTTCTGGCTTCCTGTAGGATTTTTTCTTTTGTTTGATAGCTTTGGAATTTGGCAATTACATTCCTGGGAGTTGTCTTTTGGGGGTTTAGTGTAGAAGGTGTTCTGTGAGCTCTGTCAGTGGCTGTATTGCCCCCTTGTTCTAGAATCTCTGGGCAATTTTCTTTGATTATATCTTGTATCACCATGTCCAGTTTGGTGTTTATTTCTGGCTTTTCTGGGAGTCCAATTATTCTTAAATTATCCCTTCTCCCCCTATTTTCCAGATCTATCACCTTGTCGGTGAGATATTTTATGTTCTCTTCTAATTTCTTGGTATTTTGGCTTTGCTTTATTGATTCTTGCTCTTTTACACGATCGTTGTCTTCCAGCTGCCTGATTCTGGCCTTTAAAGCCTGGTTTTCTTTTACAGTTTGGTCAAACTGGTTTTGTAGATGCATGAATTTCTTTTGCATTATTTCCAACTTTTCCTCCCAGAAGGCTTCCATCTTTTTGGTCATTTCTGATTCAAATTCTTCATAGGTTTGTGGAGAGTTTCCATTTCCTTTGGAAGGTTTTGGAGCATTTTCTTTTATATTATCTTCTATCTGCTCTGTATTTTGTATTTTGGCTCCATAGAATGTGTCCAAAGTCGCCCCTTTCTTCTTATTTTTCTTGGTATTTTGGGGCTTCTGTGCTTCTGTGGAGTTTTCCATCTCTGAATGTGGAGGATTGGCTTTTCTTGTCTCTGTCTGGTGTTCAGAGGCTTTAGTCCTGGGCAGATGGTTCTATGACTTTCCCTGGGTTAAACTGAATATGCCTCACTGGAACTGGAATGGAAGGGTCGGACCACGTTGCTTTCAGGAAGTTGCCTTCAGAATCGCTGGCCGTGAGGCTGTTTCGTCGGCCTGCGGGGGGATGGGCTGCAGCTAACCCAAGCTCTGAGAGCAAGGACTTTCACTGAGACTTGGATAGCAGGATCCAGCCCGTGAGGCTGTCTTGCCCGCCCTGAGGGTTGCTGTTGTTTTGACCAGCTCTCTGCAGCGGAGGCCCCAGGCAGTAACTTTCACCCGGACCTAAGGCTCTTTGCAGCGGAGGCCCCAGGCAGTAACTTTCACCCGGGGCTCTTTGCAGCGGAAGCCCCAGGCAGTAACTTTCACCCAGACTGGGACTTGGGTAGAAGACCCTGAGGGTTGTTGTTCCTCAGACCCTGCTCTCTGAGCCCGGCTCGGCTGCCGCTTCCGGGAGCCTTGGACTCTGCGCTCCTACCCCTGAGGTCCGAGGGATCTCGGGTTCTGGCTTTTAAGGGGAGCCGTACCTTTTGAACCGGGTCCAGGTCCAGGAGGAGGGTTCCCAGGGTCTGTGCTGTTGATCGTTTTGAATTTCGGCGCCTTAGGAGCTTCTAGTTTGAGATCGGTCGGGAAGGGTTTTCTGGAGATCTGAACTTCAGCTTTCTCTAAGCCACCATCTTAACCGGAAGTCCGAAACCTAAGTATTTTGAAACTCTCTAGTCTCTTATTCATGGGTTTAGACTGAAGGGTCTCAGACACAAAGGACTTTTATTTTTTTCTTCTTTATAGTTCACCAGATAAATAAATTCAGTGCAACAATCATTTATTAAATGCCGACTATGTGCAAAAGGGAGTCCTCTACAATTATTGACTCTCTTCTCATTCTCTTCTTTTTTTTAAAAAAAACTCTTACCTTCCATCTTGGAATCAATACTGTGTATTGGCTCCAAGGCAGAAGAATGGTAAGGGCTAGGCAATGGGGGTTCAAGTGACTTGCCAAAGGTCACAGAGCTGGGAAGTGTCTGAGCCTGGATTTGAACCTAGGACCTCCCATCGCTAGGCATGGCTCTCAATCCACTGAGCTACCCACTCCTCTCATTTTCTTCTAAAGCTTCTATAATCTGTTTTCTAACTTCATAGCTCTGTTGAAACTGCTCTCCCCAAGATCATCAAAGGTATCTTTGCTAGATCATAAGATGTTAGGATTATAGATTTAGAACTAGAAAGCATTTTAGAGGCCTTTTGGTCTAACCCCTACATTTTAAAAATGATGAAACTGAGGTGTTGGACAGTTAAGAGATTTGCCTAGAGTTAAGCTGCCAGTAAGTGTCTAAGGTGGGAGTAATGCAGCCCCAGGTTTACCAAAATATTTATATTGTGCCACATTAGCTCTAATGTCCATGACTTTACTCATTTCTTATTCTTCTTCACCTCTTTTTATCCTTCAAAACTGTTTGAATCTGCTGATGATGTCCAAATCCTCCTATTATACTCTCTTCTCTTTTGGCTTTCATGTTACAGTTCTTGCTCCTTCTCAGTCTCCTAATTCAGAAAATCATTCATTTCCCACCCAGAAAACATGAATGTCCCCAAAGATTTTGTCCTAGGTCTTTTTTTTTCTCTTTTTACATTCTATCTCACTGATTTCATTAGTACCTAGGGATTCAATTATCACCTCTATGTTGATGATTTCCAAATCTCTATATAACTAGCTTCAGTCTCTCTCCTGAAATCCAGTCCCATAGCACACTGTTGACCTGGATGTCTTGTCAATAACCCAAACTTAATATGTTCAAAACAGAACTCATATTTTTCCCCAAAAGATAAAATTCAATAAAAGATTTATTAGGTACCTACTCTGGGACAACACTATGCTAAGTACTGGGGATACAAATAAGAAAAAGAAAGATAATCCTTGCCCTGAAGGAACTCAGGATCTAAAAGGGGAAGATAATACACAAAATAAAGCTAAAAGTAGGGGAAATAGAGAGTATTCGGTTTGAGGGCATGATGATGATGGTGGCAGTGGTTATTGTTGTTGGTAGTAGTGGTGATGTCAAAACCAAGCAGAACAGCTGGTGGCAAATGAAGAGATGGATGGAATTTTGGGCCCTCTATAAAGAGAGGACTTTTTTTCTCTGTCCTTTATCCTTTAATCAGAGGGTGGAAAGCAAGTGAGGGTACCAAAGTTGAAACAATCTCTTGATGATGAGTTTCCTGATCATGAATCTTATCTTGGTCTTGGTCTGATGACAGTGATGGTGGAGTAGAAACCAATGAGAACTGGTGATGACCGCCCTCACCTATATCTATGATTAACTTTTGTATTTTTGTTAAGGGAATCACTACTTTTTCATTCATCCAGATTTGCAATTTGTGCTTCTGGAACATAGTAATCATTTAATAAATGTTTGTTAAATGTAGACAATTATCTCAGATTATAAATCACAGAACTTCATGGGTGAAGGGAATTGCCTCTTCTTGGAATCCTGTATGCCAATGAAATGATAGGTCCAGTTCCTATCTCTAACTTAATTAGAGAAGATGTTGACTCTCATTGGGAGAAGGAATTTCTTCATCTGAGAGTTCCCTATACCAATGAAATCAGAAGTCTAGTGCCTCTTCCTAGCACTTAGTGTGGTGTGCTGAGTCATTGATTGCTGCAAGAATGAACAAGATAGCTTTTCTTTCTTTAAGAAGCTTACAGACTTGTTGGGGAGATAAAGTATGTTCATAAATAACTGCAATGCAAAGCATAATATTAAACATACTATGAGAGATGGACCAAAAAAGTGCTCTGGGGGTTCAGACGTGGAAGATGAGCTCCAGATGGGAGGCTCAGGATAGGCTTCAAGGAGGATGTTTCCTTCTGATGTGGACCTTGAAGGATGGATAGGATTTCAACAGACCAAGATTGGTGGGGAAGGTATTAATGGAGGACAGGAGGGCATGAGCAAAGATATGGAGGCACATGACCAAAGGCATACTTTGTAGACCCTTCTGGGCTGGTGAATGAATATTTTCTCCTCTTCAATTTCAATTCTGCCCTTTGGTATGCACATTTGTCGCAAATCTTGTTTCTTCTTCCTTTAATACAGATCACCACAATGAGAGGTAGTTCAGAGTAGTGGAAAGAACCTTGGATTTGGGTCCTGACTCTGACACTTGCTAATGGTATGATCCTGGATAAATTGATTATTTCCTCTAAGCCACAGTTTTATCATCTGTAAATGGGATAATCATACTTGTATCACTTCTCTTAGAAGGTGGAGGAAATCACTTTCTAAATCTAAAAAAAAACAAAAACACTTTAAAAGTCTTAGCCTTATAGTCTGTAGTATCCTATAGTAAACACTATAGTCTTTTCCAAGTTATGTTAGGGCTAACCTTGTCCATTTGTAACTCCTCAAGTATAACAAAGGCTCAATCACCTCACTGGTACAGTAGAAAGAACACTGTATTTGGAGTCAGAGAACCTAGATTCAAATCCAAGGTCACTTACAACCTGGTTAACTTTGGGCACATCACTTAGATTACTTGTGCCTCAGTTTCCCTTTTTGCAAAATGCAAAGATTGGACTAGATGGACTAGATCTAGGATCTCATGATCTTATATATATAGTGTTCTTTTCAGTGGTAGAGATGACATAGCCTGTGAAACTTTCCCCCATGTTCTCCCATAACTGTGTGCTTTAGGAGGGAGACAACATGCTGGGTGCTTTCTTTATGTTCTCTTTCTTGGAGGACCTGGTCTTTCCTTTAGTGATCATATCCTTTTGCCAAATGCTCAGTTCCTCTTTTTTTAACACCTATATTTCTTCTGTGACAACTTTCACTCCAGTTCTCTACTCTCATTGCTTTTTACTAGGTGTTGCAGTCAGCCCACACCCATCATGCATCTCTTTATTGCCTTCTGCTTGATGTTTATTTACAATTTTTCAGAGATGGTTATGTTCTGTGATTGCAGCCATGGAATAGCATTGGTAGGAAGGGGCTATTAAAAAAAGTCCATCATTGAAATAAAAATGTTTGAGCAATATTGGACGGTGATTATCTGTGAAAACTTGGCTACTCTCAACAGTGCACTGATCTGGGCCAATCCTGAGAGGTTTATGATGGGGAATGCTATCCAACTTCAGAGGCAGAACTGTTGGAGTCATCTTTCACATCAGTGTATCTTTGGTTTTATTTGGGGGTTTTGTTGATGCATGAGTGTGTTCTTACAACAATGACCAATATGGAAGTGAGTTTTATATGACAATAAACTTAAAAAAAAATAATAAAATAAATAAAGACAAAATAATGATAAATTAATTAAATATAATAAATAAATATAAATAATAGATATAATAATACATAAATTAAAATAAAATAAAATAAAATGGGGATGACAATTTTATTATTTATTTTTAAACCCTTATCTTCCATCTTGGAATCAATACTGTGTATTGGCTCCAAGGTAGAAGATTGTGAAGGGCTGAGCAATGAGGGTTAAATGACTTGCCCAAGGTCACATAGCTAGGAAGTGTCTGAGACCAGATTTGAACCTAGGACTGCCTCTCTCTAGGCCTGGCTCTCAATCTACTGATCGACCCAGCTGCCCCCAGGAATGAAAATTTAAAAAAAGAAATGTGTTTGAATGTTTTACTTGATGCCTCAGGTTGAGCAAGAGAGATAGAGACAGAGAAAGACAGAGAGATACAGAGAGAGACACAGAGAAAAATGCATGCTTGGTTTTGCAATTCGCTGGATATACATATGAGTTTTGAAGGACACAGAATAATTTGTGAGCACATGAATATATTTGAATTTGCAAGTCTTGTTCCCTCCTTACCCCACTTCTCCCCCTCCATGTACACATATACATACAGGCATATACACATAAGCAATACACACACACACACACACACACACACACACACACACACACACACATACATTGGTTGTATCTTCCCTTTGAAGCCACCTTCGGTTTGTACTGTATGTCCCTCTACTCTCCACTAGAATGTGACCTCCTTGAGGGCAGAATTTGTGTCTTTCCCTTTCTTTCTAGCTCCAGTAATCAGCAGAGGGCTTCGTATATCGTAATCACTTGATATGTCTGTTGACAGCTAAAGGATCGATGTCAGTGTCTGAGGGTATCCTCGGATATGTGAGGTTGTGCTTTATTAACATGCATTTCTAACATCGGTTATCAAATTCTAGAAGGTTCAGTGGCAAGTTGGACCAAGCTGGAAGAGAGTGATCGTGATGGAAATGGGACTGGAAACCATGTACTATAAATATCAATTGAGGGAGTCAAGGCTGTTTGGCAAAGAGAACTTGGGGAGAAGGACATAGAATCTTCGACTTAGAACTCAAAAGGGATTTAAGAGCACCCAGTTCAACCTTCTTGTTCTACGTGTCCGAAACATGAGGACCAGGGACTGTGACTGCCCCAAAGTCACCCAGGGAACAAGTGGCAGAGCTGAAATGGAATTTGGGGACTTATGTTGGACAATTATCATATATCAGAGAGAAGGGGTAGACTTGGTTTACTCAGCTACCATGGAGAGAAGTAGAACCAGCCAGCAGACATAAAAGAGGAAAATCTTGCCTTTAAGAAATGACAAACTTCTCAACGAAGGGAGCTATTGTCTTTGGAATGGGCTGGAAGATCCCTGAGAAGAATTGTTTCCTTTTTATCTTGGTGTCCCTAGCACTTGAGAACAAGGAGAATTTGCTACTCAGGAAGACCTGGGTTCAGATCCTGACTGACATAGGACAAGTCACTTACCTCTTAGTGGTCTAGATAACTCTGTAAGTTACAGAAAAGGTGCTAGTTTGCATTGGGAGAGGCAGTTCTCTATTCCAAGGAAATCCTAGGTGCAGTCTCTAATCTCCAGTGGCTAGTATAGCAGCTGGCATAGAACAGGTGCTTAACAAACAGTTACTCATTGATTAATAGTGAGCTCCCTGTTACCAGAGATGTTCAAGCAGAGATCTGATGACTGCTCTTCTGACTCACAGTAGGATTAATGCCTCACAGAAAAGGTAAATGATCTCTGGGGCCATCTCTAGGGGAGGTATCATATGGCAGAAAGAATACCTGATTGGATTTAGGGTCAAGGGACTTGGGTTCAAATTCTACTTTAAATACTTCTTACCTGAGTGATCTTGAGTAAATTATTTTGACTGCTTGGATCTCAGTTTCCTTCTCTGAAAAATGAAGGTCTTGAGCTAATTGGCTTTTAAGGGCTCTCCCAGCCCTAGATCTGTGATCCTGTGAGCTCTGCAAGTTTGCAGTTTGATGACTCTCTGCCCTTTCTTACTTTCTTTTGAGGCCGAGGGTGCCAGGTCACTCTGCACTACGATGGACCCTGCAGCCAACAGGAGCCCACATCCACCAAGCAGATCCTCCAAGTTGCTTCCAGTTGAAATCAATAGCTGCCGAGAAGAATGCATCTTAATTTCAGCTGTGGCCTCTCCCCAGCAAGGACCACTTAAGAATCAGCCTTCCAACCACAGACTTAATGTGTCCTAGTTCTGTTATTTAGTAAAGCTTGATGGAGAAAAGGAAAGCCATTAGCTAGCCAGAAGATAGAGAGCCAGATAGAGAAGGGACCCCAGTAGTGGAAAGGGACCTTACAACCTAGGGGGTGGGGGGCAAGAGGGAGTCAGAGCATGTTGCCAGAACCTGATTGGTCATTCTGGCATTGTGGGAAATTGGAAGAGAAGGGGAGGGTGTCATTGATGGAAAGGAGAGGAAGTGGAAAGAGAACCCTTCTCCCAGTGCCTGGGGAATTGTTTTCTAATTGCTGAATGTCCCATTCTAAATCTACAAGGAGGCTATCGATTTTCTTTTCAGCAGCACTGGGCGAATGCAATCATTTACTCGGGGAACATCAGGTCTGCACAGATCCTGGGAAACGTATGAGGTCACTCTGATTACATCTTTCCCTGACAGCCTGTGATGACTCCAAATGGCTCTTCTGGCCTGGAATGGAAAATCCATGAATTAGGATGTTTTCAGAATGCATCAGGGATCTCTTGGCCTGTCTACCCCCAACTCACTCCATTTCTCTGATTTTTTCAGGCCATTTGGTCTAGAAGGCAGGATTCCTGAGGTCCTTGTCCAGAGTTATCCTCCTGGGCCCTGGGACACATCAATGATTTTCTCTAAATATCAGCTCTCTCCATCTATAGTATGGGTAGAATGGTATTTCCTCCTCAAAGAAGAGTTTTAAAGGGGGAGAGAGAGGGGAGAATACCATGGAATCAAAAGCTGTCTGAGTTCAAAGTACCTCACAGGTTACCTAATCCAATTCCTTCACTTTATAGCAGGGGAGACTAAGACTCAGAGAAAATAACACAGAACTGTGGAAAACACACTGAATCTGAAATAGAGGGACATGGGTTCAAATCATGTCTCTGGTGCTTATTACCTGCATAACCTTGGTCAAATCACTTAACTTCCCTGGGCCTTGATTTCCCTATATGTAAAATGAAAGAGTTGAACTAAATGATCTTTGAAGTCCCTTCTAGTCTATATCTATGAGATGTAACTCAGACAAGTTCAACAAAGTAGGACTGGAGCAGGGATGAGAGCCCATTGCAGTTGACTTTCATTCTAGACTTATGACTCCATGGTGTATATGAGAGAATGCTGAACTAGGAGTAGGAAGACCTGGCATCTAGTTCTAGATCACAGAATGTTGACATTGGAAAGCACCCTAGACAGCAACTAGTTCAAACATCTTTATTAATCCTGGCTCTGTACCTAATGGCTATTTGACATCCTGCAGATTACTTTACTGCTCTGGAGGCTCAGGTGATCACCATGCAAATTCCTTGAGGGCAAGTACGGATTTTCTTTAACTTTGTATCCCAGGATTTAGCATTTAGGATTTACTTGGCACATGGTAATCAATGGTCTTCCTTCCTTCCTTCCTTCCTTCCTTCCTTCCTTCCTTCCTTCCTTCCTTCCTTCCTTCCTTCCTTCCTTCCTTCCTTCCTTCCTTCCTTCCTTCCTTCCTTCCTTCCTTCCTTCCTTCCTTCCTTCCTTCTTTGCTTACTTCCTTCTTTCCTTCTTTCCTTCCTTCCTTCCTTCCTTCCTTCCTTCCTTCCTTTCTTCCTTCCTTCCTTCCTTCCTTCCTTCCTTCCTTCCTTCCTTCCTTCCTTCCTTCCTTCCTTCCTTCCTTCTTTGCTTGCTTGCTTGCTTCCTTCCTTCTTTGCTTGCTTGCTTGCTTCCTTCCTTCCTCCCTTCCTTCCTTCCTTCCTCCCTGTCTTCCTTCCTTCCTTCCTTCCTTCCTTCCTTCCTTCCTTCCTTCCTTCCTTCCTTCCTTCCTTCCTTCCTTCCTTCCTTCCTTCCTCCCTTCCTCCCTTCCTTCCTTCCTTCCTTCCTTCCTTCCTTCCTTCCTTCCTTCCTTCCTTCCTTCTTTGCTTGCTTGCTTGCTTCCTTCCTTCTTTGCTTGCTTGCTTGCTTGCTTGCTTCCTTCCTTCCTTCCTTCCTTCCTTCCTTCCTTCTTTCCTTTCTTGCTTGCTTGCTTCCTTCCTTCTTTCCTTCCTTGCTTGCTTGCTTGCTTGCTTGCTTGCTTGCTTCCTTCCTTCCTTCCTTCCTTCCTTCCTACCTGCCTGCCTTCCTGCCTTCCTGTCTTTCTTCCTTCCTGCCTTTCTGTCTTCCTTCCTGTCTTCCTTCCTGCTTTCCTTCCTTCCTGCCTTCCCTTTTCTCATCTGTATAATGGTGATAACTGGTTACTGTGGCAATCAAATGAAATCATGGGGTGGAGAGCATGTTGAAATACACTAGGGACTTTCTGAGGATGAAGGATTGTTATTTTTCTGAACTCTCTATTCCTTTTCTTCCACCCTAGTCCCAAACTCCTTTGCACAGCAGTTTGGAACTGCAGACCAGGCCAGGTAGGGGGAAGGTAAGGTATTTTTACCTCATATTATTTTTATTAAATGTCACAATGGCTTCGGAGCACTTGGGATCTGAGGGAACAAATCAATGAAAATAATTATAGTGAACATCGCTTCCCCCTTCTCCCTCGTTCTCCCTCTCACCCTCCTATACTCTCCCAGATTAACAAAGTATCTCCCTCTAATGTACCCCAGCAGTCTGCTAGCCCTAGGAGAGCCAGGGCCACAATTCCCTCTCTCTTTCTCTCCCTCCCTCCCTCCCTCCCCCCCCCTCTCTCTCCCCTCAGTCTTTCTTCATTTTGTTTCTCTTGTTTTTATCCCTCTTCCTTTTTGGATCTTATTTGTCACTTTTTCTCTCTCCCCTCTTGTCTCTCTCTTCATTTTATTCCCATTCTCCATTTATTTTTCTTCTCTATTTCCCTCTTAACCTGTCTCTTTTTGCCTTCTCTTACCTATATAACTTTTTCTCATCACTATCTTACCTATCCCTTTCTTCTCTGAACTAATTTCTCTGTCATTCTCTCTATCTCCTCTCTGTCTATAAGCTCTTTTGGGGGGGGGGGTATCTCATTTTCATTCCCTCTCCTGTGCCTTCCCCTTTCCCCTCTTCTATTTTTCTTCTTTTCCTTTTTTCTTTCCCCTTCTCCTTTTTTCTTTCTCCCTTCTCCTTTTTCTTTTTCTTTCTCTTCCTCTCCTTTTTTATTTTATCCCTTCCCCTCTCTTCTTATTCTATTTCTCTTCTCCCTGCCTTTTTTTCATCTCTCACTTTTCCTCTGACTGATTCTATCTTGCTTGCTTTATCTCTGTCTCCCTCTTTCTGTTTCTGTTTTTCTCTCTATCTTTCTGTATTACTGATTCTGTGTCTGCCTCTTTCTTCCTCCTCCCTTTCTGCCTTACTCTTTCTCTCCCTCTGCCAATAGCACTGGGCTGGAGGCAGCTCTGTTTTGCTGGGGACTTGGGAGCAGTAGCAACAAGGAGGAAGCCAGCACTCAGGGACTATAAAACTGTTCCCTCAGGGTAACAGCAATCAGGAAGGGGTCTTGGCCACTTAATTCTTATTACCCATTTATGCCTTAGTGAGGGCCTGCTCCCTTCTGAGCTGGCTCAGCATCTCCTTCCTGAGACTGGGATGTAGCCAGAAAGAATGACCAAGGCCGCAGGAATTGAGGCTGAGTCCACCAATGCTGATGACCTTTTCCCTCAGGAAATTATTTTGCTTTTCTCTCTCACTCCATCCATGTGACCCTCCCTCTCCAGAATACCTGGGGTGGTGCCATTAGCAGGTCTGTACCATTAGCTGGACACAAGGGTCAGGAACCAGAGCTAGATGGAGTTTGGGGTGGGCATAGATGCTTTGAGATGTACTGACTGAGATAGCCAGGGGCCAACTGAGAGGCTTGGGATAAGGAAGGAGCAAAGCTAGTTTTGCTTTTAGTGGCCTCCTCCTTCCCTGACCCCCAGGCCTCACATGCTTAATGGCAAGGCAAGGGGAAAGTGGCTCAAATCTCCTTTGCGTTTTTAAGAGGCATTTCCAAAGTGATTGGAACAGCTTCTGGTGGAAGGCGCCCCAGGCTGGGCTGTTAAATGGGGATCCGCTTCTTCTCCTTTCCTGTGGAGGGGGAGGCAACTGCTACAGTCCTGAAACACTTCCCTGGCCGGAGATAGCATTGGCTTCTCTGACTGTTCATCCTTGGGAAGGGGAGCTGTCCAAACCGATCAGCTCAATCCTGCTCTAGTACCTAGCCTTGAACATAGAAACTCATCAGCATGTTGTGTAAATAAAATATGGCTGATAAGATCATAGGTTAAGAGTGGAGGGAAGTGTAGTCCCCCTTTACTGAAGAGCAAACAATCTTCAAAGAATAGTGGTAAGAACACTGGATTTGGCCTAGAGACAGGGTGGGGGTGGGGTGGGTCCTAGGTTCAAATTTGACCTCAGACACTTCTTAGTGACCCTGGGCAAGTCACCTAACTCCCATTACCTAACCCTGATTTCTCTTCTGTCTTGAAACTAATACATAATATTGATTCCAAGATGGAAGGTGAGGATTAAAAAAAAAGAAGAATACTGGATTTGGTGTGATAGAGGAACTGGGTTCTGATTATAATCCAATCTAATAATAAATTAAATGACTTGCCATAGGACATAAGATCATGCATATAGAAGGGACCTCATAGTCCATCTAGTCCAAATCTGTCATTTTTACAGATGAAGAAACTAGGCCCTGGGAAGGTCAGCGACTTGCCCAGGGGTATTCAGGTAGGACATTTCAGAGGAGGGATCTGAACCCAAAGGGACTTGGATTCTTGGGACTTAAAGGGACTTGCCCAAATCATGTTCCCAGGCCTCTGATTTTTACTCTATTGTGACTTTGGGCAAGCAGAGAAATGGGAGAATTATGAATGAGATGGAGAAAGGTGAGAAACACTTTTCAAAGAGGCATGTAAGTAGGACAGCTTTTCCTCAGGACTTAACAACTGTCTGATCCTGAGCAAATCATTGAATCTCTCTTAGTCTCAGTTTCCTCTTCTGGGAAATGGGGGTAATAATAGCATTTCTCTCTCAGGATTGTTGCAGAAGAGAAGATGAGCTAATATATACAAAGTGCTTAAAGCATTATATAAATCAAGCTATTGTTATTAAATATCTACCATCTGAAAAACTGTGCTCTGTCCTCAGGACATAAAGCCAAGAAGCAAAAAAAGAAGCAAACCCTGCCTTCAAAGAGCTTCAGAGACCCGTTCTACTGGGTCTAGAATACCTACATGGATATGCAAGTAGAAATATCTTTTATTTGGGGGATGATTTCACCAATGATGAAAATTCTTGGTGAGGAAACTCCCTCTGCCCACCCAAATCTGCCATTTCTAGGCTTGGAGAGTTGTCTAGGGCACTTCAAAGTTTGTAACTTACCCAAGGTCATTTAGCAAGTTGGTGTTAGAATGGGCTTTAAATCTAGATAGGTACACTGAATGCCAGAGTCAGCATAGTTTCCAATACCCAAAGCAGGGCTAGAAAGCTTGCTCATGTTGGACCAATTATGTCACATGGGTAATCCCTGCTAACACTACATGCTTACATGTTGACTACCTAGCTCAGAGCATATCTTTAATGAATACAGATTTTTACGAGTGCTTCTTCACTCCGAAGTTCCCATTTTTCAAGGCTTCTGATTTTGGGTGACATGTGTGTATTTTTATTAAAATCCTTATGGATTGAATTCATTTAACTACTTCTATGTCAAATAAAATAATGCATGTAAAGTACTTTACACACCTTAAAGCCCTATTTAAATGTCAGCTATTATTATTATTTGCCAAACTATTGGGATTCCTTCTCTGCCCCAGATTTAGTCTATGAAGGCAGGGTGAAAAGGGTAGAAATCAAAAGCAGACGTTGGGAACTTGCTGAATCTGATTCAGAGTAGGTCACAGGTAGTTTGGTTCCTAGCAAGTCCTGGGGTGGGGGAGACTGGCAAGAAGTGCCAAGCAAAGTAGAGATTTTAGACTTAATCTCGGAGTGAGACCCAGAAAACAAAGGAGTTTGGTAACTTTTTAGCGTGACATAGAATGACTAGAGTTGGAAAGTACCTCAGAGGACAGCCACCTCATTTTTCAGAAGACAGTGAAGCCTACAGAGGGGAAATGACTTGCTCAAGGTCTCCCAACTAGTAAACTGGTCACAGATACAATTAAACTCATTAATCCAGTGTTTGGTTGATATACCCAAGAAAATAAATTACTTGGAGGAAAAATTCTTTATTTAAAAGAGGAAGTGGTTAAAGAGGAAGAAATATGAGTCATGTGGATTTCTTTAGAAATGGAGAAGTTTATGACAGCTATTTAGGACCATATCATGACCTGGACCAATAATTACAAAAAAATTATACTTAAGGAGCCCATTTATACATGGTGATCGCTGCATATCATGTAAGGAAATGGTAGAAACTTCACAACTGAGCATTGTTGGTGGCAAAAAACTAACATCTACAAAATATCTTCAAAATCACGATTGCAATAAGCAACAGGTTACAAATCCCCCTACGACTCCAAAATATCATTGACAATAAATAAATTGTATCAGAACCAGAGGATTCACATAAAAATTCTTTATTTAAAAAGAATTGCTGGGAAAATTGGAAAGGAGTTTAGCAGAAATTACATTTAGACCTTCATCTTACATCATATATCTCCATAAGCTCAAAAGAGATATATAACCTAAATATTAAAGGGAACATCATGTCAGGAAAAAAATTGCCAGAGAACAAGAGCCGGTACCTTTGACAGCCCTGGCTTGGAGGAAGAGTTCTTAATCAAATGAAAAATAGAGGTGACTGGGGGCAAGTAGGTGGCTCAGTGAATTGAGAGTCAGGCCCAGAGATGGGAGGTATTAGGCTCAAATCTGGCCTCAGACACTTCCTAGCTGGGTGACCTTGGGTAAGTCACTTGACCCCCATTGCCTAGCTCTTACAACTCTTCTGCCTTGGAACCAATACCCAGTATTTATTCTAAGATGGAAGGTGAGGGTTTAAAAAAATAGAGGTGATCACAAAAGTTAAAAACAGATAATATTGATTACATGAAATTAAAAAGCTTTTGTACAAACAAAATCAATGCACCTAGCATTAGAAGAGACCCAGAGATTCCACGACTAGACATATACTCCAAAGTTATCAAAGATAGAAATGTTCTTATATATACCAAGTTATTTATGGCAGCACTTTTCCTGTTGGCAAAAACTTGAAAGCAAAGGAGATACCCACTAAACAGATTGTAGTATATGGATATCATGAATAAAGCAATGAATAAAAATTAAAATCTTACACTCTGCTGAGCCCTGGAGATACAAGTACAAATGCAAAGCTACCTTTTAAGAAATTTCATTCTAATGGGGTAGGGGGGCAACACACTTAGGGGAGTGGTAAAAAGGGAAGGACACTCTGGTCCAGAAAGTTAAAGGGATGGCGAGGAGTATGATAGAGGAGTGGATTAACACATCTTATCCAGGAACAGTGGCAAAAATTGATGCCATCATGGTTTATGCTTAAAGAACTAGGGGGTGTAAGGCACAAGAGGAAAGAACTATGAGGTGGTTGGTAAGGCATCTGTGGAGGTGGTGATTGGAAGTAGGGAGAGAAGTGAAGCAGGGTTGAAACTTCCTTGAAGAAGAGGTTCTAGGATGTTAGGGCTCCTGGGCAAGATCTCTAGTGACAGCAGTGATGGAGTGGAGGAGTTGGAGAGATATTTGATTTTTCCATTATAAGAAATTATGAATATGGAAATTGCAAAGGAACATAGGAAGACATATGAACTAATGCAGAATGGAGTAAACACAATCTGAAAAATAATATATACACTAACTACAACAATGCAAATGGGAAAAATGTAAAAATGAATGCTGTGTAAGCATAATGACCCAACTTATTCCTAAAGAGATGAAAAAACATACTTTTCTCCCTTTACTGTAGAGGCATATGTGTGTGTATGTCTATATGGTGGGGGTATGGGTGTAAAATTTTTTCATATACTTTCATACTCATCTGATATTAATCTTACAAGACTCCTCCTCCTCCTCTCATCTTCTTCTTCCTCCTCCTCTTCCTCCTTTATTTCCCTGTCCCTCCTCTAGTTCTGTCTTGCTTCCCAAACCCTTGCTTCTATTCCATACTTTCTTGCTTCTGTAGAAGGCAACCTTCTAGTCTTTTAGGTTCACAACCTTCAGAATTATCCTTATCTGTTCATCCTTACTTACCCCGATCAATTGCCAATTTTTGCATTTCCCACAACATCTCTCACATCTGACCCCTTCTCTCGGCTTACACAGCTGCTACTCATCATCTCTCACTTGGATCATGGCTATAGCCTCCTAATTGGTCTCCTTCTCCCAAGTCTTTCCTTACTCCAGTCCATTCTTGAAGCTGCTGCCAAAGTAGTTTTCCTGAGGCTGATTTGATCTTATCACTCCTCAACTTGTTAAACTCCATTGGCTCCCCATCACCTCTTGGACCAAACATCACCTTCTCTGTTTAGCTTGCAAGGCCTTTCACAACCTTGCCCAACTTATCTTTGCAGACTCCTTGTCTGTTACTTGCCCTCTTGCACTCTGTGTTTAGCTAAACTGGGCTTTTTGCTGCACCTCTAACATGAAACTCCATCTATCATCTTCCTGCTTTTGGCTTGGTGGTCCAATGACTGGAATGCATTCCCCTTTCACCTCTACCTTGGGCAGATCAAGCATCACCTTCTAAATGAAGCCTGCACTGATCCCTCCAGTTCTTCCCTCCCAAGCTACCTTGTAGTTAGCCAATTTGTACTTATTTTTATTTATTCTCCATATACTGATTTATGTCTTTATTTCCTATCCCTATAGAATATAAATATTATATAAATAAGGCTTGTTTCACTCTTTGTATTTATGTTTGACCATACTATTAACACAATGCCTGGCATTTAGTAATTAATTTGTAAATACTTGGTGATGGTTGTTCAGTTAATTTCTTTCTTCTCTTTCTTTTGTTACAAAGGACTATTTGTTGGAGAGGGGAAGGAGAAGGGATATAGTGGTCAATGAAAGTGAAGTAAAAACAACAATAACAACAACAATTAAAAATGTAATGTGGAGCTGAAAAAATAATGATGCTTCCTAGGTCTTTCTCTGAGCGCTGTAAGCAGCCACCTTTACACATATCTCATAGGTCTCAGCTGGGCACTAATGATCTTAATGTCTCACAGGGGACATTGGGACAAAAGATGTGAGATCAGAAGTGCCCCAGAAAATCTGGGCCATATGGTTACCATACTTCTATATAATGTTAGCCTGTTGACCAAAAGCAAGGGGGACATGAGGCTGGAACTGGAGCCAGATAGGGCATTGTTGAGAAACATATTATGGTAGTTGTAAGGTTGGCAGATTTGGAGTTAGAGGACCTGGGGTTAAATTTCACTTTCCCCACTTACTCTTGGTGCCTCAGAGGCAGTTGGTGACCCAATGAATAGGGTGCTGGGCAAGGAGTCAAGAAGTCCCAAATTCAAATGTGACCTCAGACACTTCTAAACTGTTTCATCCTAGGCAAGTCACTTTATCTCTTACAGCCTCAGTTACTTCAACTGTAAAATGGGGATAATACTATAAAACTAAGAAATAATGTACTTGGTACATTAAAGGCAGTATAGAAATGCTTATTCTCTTCCCTTTTCTTCCCCTTCCCTCAGATCCTCATCTGTAAAATGAAAAGATTGGACAAGAAGTCATCTAAGAATCCATTCTAGTGATAATGTATGATTCTATGATCCTTCTATGATCCTATAACCTCTACTCTATCTCTCTGGCTCCTCTCTGTACTTCTCTTCTTTCTGACTCCCTGCCTCTTGATCACTCGTTCCTCTGTGTCTGTCTCTGCCTTTTTCTGTCTCTCCTGATGTCTCTTTGTCTCTCTTATCTCAATGATGCAGCTTCAATAAAAGCACAGGCTAGAATAAAACAAGAATGTTTTAAGAGAAAGAACACTGCTATGGGAGAGGGAAAGGTGGGGGGGGAGGGGAGGAAAAGAAAATCATCTTTGTTTCCAGTGAATAATGTATGGAAACGACCAAATAAAATAATGTTTAAAAATTTTAAAAAAACATAAAAAAAAGAGAAACACTGACTGGACTTGAAGTCTATAGTCATGGGTTCAAATCATCATTTGCCACCTAACTGCTGTGTGAGTTTGGAGACATTATGAACTAGTTTCCTGATTTATAAAATTAAGAGCGAGAATCCGATGCCTTCTCAGATTCACTTTAGCGAAAATCCTATATTTTACTAAGAACTTTGGTACATTGTACACCTCAATCCTAGAGTCATAATAACCAAGATAGGGGCAGTCGGGCCATTGCTCTTAGATGCTGAAACTTGAGGGTGGCAATAGCACTTTAGCTATGTCAGCAGCTTAGGAATAATTAAACTTAGCATCTAGTTCATAAGAGGAATTTATTAAAAGAAGCAGCTGGGGCAGCAGGTAGGTGGCTCAGTGGATAGAGAGTGATGGAGGCATTCAGGTCAAATCTGACCTCAGACGCTTCCTAGGGCAAGCCACTTAACCCCAGTTGCCTAGCCCTTACTGCTCTTCTTTTTTGGAACAATAACTTGGTATTGATTCTAAGATAGAAAGTAAGGGTTTAAAAAACAGAGGAAGCAGCCAGATAAATATGAGTCTTTCCTCATCTTATTCCCTTCTTTGTGGTTGCCAAAGGACTTCATCTCCATCCTCTATGAGCTTGCCCAGAGAATTTGACTTGTGGACATATTTTATCTTGTTTGTCCATGCTGGTGGCTGTGCAACTCAACATCACATCCCTCATGCTAGTCTGAGACAGTATGGTTGCCTGATCATCTTTGGTACCTATTAGGAAAACTGTCTATCTCAGGAAGATCTGAATGGGAGCAAAGCCCCATAAATGGACAGATGCTCCAGAAGTCCCATCCTGACCTCTAAGAGGCTGATCTGATCTGATCTTTGATACTAGTAGTGGGATCTTGGGAGCCATTTTGAGTTATTGTGGAAAGTTACCGATGTGCTCCCTCTCTGTAGAAAGAGTGTTGGATTTATAAGCAAATGTCATGGTTTCCTTTGATTGTTGTAGGATCATAAGTCTAAAGCTGAAAGCAACCTCAGAGGCCATCCAGCCCAAGTCTCGTTTTACAGATGAGGAAACTGAAGACCATAGAAAATAAATGATCTGCCCAAGGTCACAGAAACTACAATCATCAGACAGGGTTTTAACTCAGATCCCTGGACTCTGGAGTCAGTGTTCTTTCTTATATATTAGGGATGTTTTTTCAACCCTGTCTTCTGTCTTAGAATCAATACTGTGTATTGACTTCAAGGCAGAAGAACTATAAGGGCTAGGTCATGGGTTTAAGTGACTTGTCCAGGATCACACAGCTAGGAAGTGTCTGAGGCCAGATTTGAACTCAATATTTCCCATCTCTAAGCCTGGCTCTCAACCCACTGAGCCATCTAACTGCTTCCCTATATCAGGTATTCTTAATTCAAGGTCCATACCCCACCTCCTCAAAGGATCTGTGCATAAATTTCAGGGATGCAGTCTGTGGGCCTGCATGGTGAAAACAAAAGTACAGGTATCCTTATTTCAGCATAATTGGTTTCCTTTGGAATACTATTTATTTTGTTTTATGCATTTAAAAACATAATTTTGAGAAAGGATCTATAGATATTACCAAACTGTCAA
This sequence comes from Monodelphis domestica, assembly GCF_027887165.1. Taxonomy (NCBI): domain Eukaryota; kingdom Metazoa; phylum Chordata; class Mammalia; order Didelphimorphia; family Didelphidae; genus Monodelphis; species Monodelphis domestica. The sequence goes on from NC_077228.1 coordinate 501,054,916, forward strand.
AGGAATCTATGACATAGGTCAAGAACCCCTGTTCTCTGTCATTATTTAACCTTGCTGGGCTTTGGGAAACTCAACTAATGTGTGGAATGCTTCTGTTTTCTCATCTATCAAATGAAAATGGGGAAAGAGGAGGGACTAGATGATCTCCCAGTTTTTTTACGGCTCTAAATTGTGTGAATCCAATCTATAGATGACACTCAAGGCACATATTCCAGTCCAAGCAAGCCTTTTTTGTGGATCTCTTTTGAATGATACCATCAGGTACATCTTCCAATCTAAAATCTTCAGATCTTTTCCTTTCTAGCCCTAGCTAGACAGGAATCCCTGGATCAGGAATGCCTTTGGGGCTCAGGCAGACATCCTGCCTTTCTCCCTAAATTTAGAGTTCAGTTCTTTCTCTTTTGTTCTTTCTCAGATAACAATTTAGGGGATTTCCTAGGGTGATGCAGAGGGGAACTTGTTAGCATCTTCCTTCCTTTTGTCAAAGGGACATTCTGCAGAAAGACCAACAGGTCGATTCTGTTCAATAACAACATTAAGGGAAAAGATGCCTTTGTATTGGATTTGAGCTAACAAGGGAGATTAGGAGAGGAATCTTTCTCTCTCAGGAGACTTGGAGACAGAAGGTAGAATAAGGATGTCTTTGATGGATGCTCCTTTACTGGTCAGAATTGGGGGATGGAGGTGGAACAAAGGAGAAATTACTTCTAATTTTGGCTCTGATCCTAACAACTATTAGTAACAAGAAACTAGGACTGATTGGTATAAGATGCCATTATGTTGAAAATTATCTTGAGAAACTGATTTTTGGGTAGGAATGTCAGTTTATTGATTATATCAGGTTTATTGGTTAGGCCAGCAACATAATTGATAAAGTGATAGCTATCCATAGTTGTCTTTCATAACCAGGGACCACATGAGCTGGGTTAGGCAGTCTGATAAATAGATTTTTAGGAGATCATTATTCATTCCCTACCCGGACCATCCCAAGATAACTTTAATTGGTGATAGCTAATTAAGAGGAGGTCCAATGGCCTATTCACCCCTCCCCATACCTACATCTTGGAAACAAGTACGCAGGAAAAGAATTCTTGTCTCCATTCAATTATTAAACTATTCTATTTAAAAGGAAGATATTCCTTGGGATTTCAAAGGACAAAGAAAATGCAAAAAGTGGCAGACTGGATAGTATCTCAAACCCAGATCCCAGATGGAGGAATACACAATAATTCTCCCTAATATATAGAAATTAATGCAATATTTGAATAATACATTCTCACAAAACTAATAAGCTCTGTGGCCTTGCGTCACATTCCCTTTCCTTCACTGGGTCTCCTTTCCCTCTTCTGAGATATGAGAGTTTTGGACTAGAAGACTTTTAAGGGATTGGGGACCGACTATGTATGCCTTCATTGCTTTTGAGAACTCTTAGATAAGGAAATTCTTTCTTCCAAAGGAGGTCAGCAACTGCTTGGTGACTTAGAATTGCCTAGGGCACTGAGAGGTTGAGTTACTTACTCAGGCTCATATATCCAGTAGATATTAAAAAATTTGACTTGAAATCTGGTCTTTCTTGCTTCCACAGTCAGTATTTTCTTCCTATAGCTCACAATTCTTTGTTTTTATTTAATTTATTAAACATGTATTGAGTGCCTGCTATGCACAAGGACTCATGTAAAGCCTGAGGGATACAAAGACATAAAATGAAGGAACTGCTACCCTTAAATAATATATTATATGAGTCCACATTCCTCTATACATGGGTTTTACCAGTATCCTCTTCTCATTCCTGGGAGGACAGATGACGGGCTGCAAGGGTGTGCTGGTACATATTTAACTATCAGGTCTTAGCAAAATCTCTTCTTCCCTCTCTCTCTCCCTCCTTCCCCTCTTTCCCTCCCTCCCTCCCCCTCTCTCTCTCTGCCTCTCTCTCTCTCTCTCTCTCTCTTTCTCTCTCTCTCTCTGTCTGTCTTTCTCTCTGTCTCTGTCTCTCTATCTCTCTGTCTCTCTCTCCTCCATGTCTCTTTTTCTATTATATGTATATACCTATATATCAATGTATCTATATATCTTTGTATATATGTATCTATTGCATGTACCTACTATATATCTTTGTTATATATGCATCAAATTAACACCCTTTTAAGCTTAATCTATATTTTCTCCATTACTTTCTTAGATTATAAATCAACAAGACACCAAATCAAGCCCCAATGTGTTCCCTTTGCTGATTTTCAAAGTGCAAATGGTCACACTGAAACTTTAATAACAGGCTCTTGAGAGCCAGATCTGAGCTGGCTCCAGTATGCCACTGGATGGAGGTCAGGGCTAGCTAAAGAGAGAGAGCACCAGAGAGAGTAAGGGAGTGCTTTATGACATGGCAGACAGAAGAACTAGACTAGGAGCCAGTGGTGCCAGGCTCTGTACTATCCACACTACAGCTCTGCCTGCTGAGAACTCAGAATGGTGAGTGCTGTTGCCAGGGTGGGATGGACCTTTTTGATTTGATTGCCTCATTTTGGTTTTGAAAGAGACAAGAGCTTTGAGAGTCCTCCTGGAGGAGCCTGTTGATTTCCTCCCTTCCCTCTAGAATCATAGAATTATAGCCTCATAAGAATGTTAGAGCTGGAAGGGTCCTCAGAGCTTACCCAGTCCAGCCCCCTCACTTTACAGCGGATGAACCTGAGCCCCAGAGAAGAGTTTGCTCAAGGTCACACAGCTGGTTAATGGAAGAACTCAGACTGGAACCCAGGCCTCCAAAGCTTTCCCTGTTGTACTGAGCTCCTTCCAGATCTGCCTATGTTGTTCTAAATAGGATTAAAGTCATCTAGTGGCCATGCTAGAATAGTTCTAGAATGTAATTCAACACACATCAGTCTATTCAGTGCCTACTATGTGAGAAGCTCTGTGTTATGTGCAGTGGAGTATTATAGTGAGAAAACAAAGACAAAAATGAATCAGTCTTCCTCTTTAAGGAGCTTACTCTCTAATGGAGAGTAATAGCATGAATACTAGTAAGTAAACACAAAATATACAGGAAATCAATACAAAGTAATTGAGGGTAACTATGTGGAGCAATGCTAGCTGGAAGAATCCTGGAAGGCTTCTTGTAAGAGATGTTACTTGAGCTGAGTCATGAAGTAGAATATTCATGGCATAAAGGACTTACAGCTATGCAAAGACATGGAGGTGGAAGATGAATATTGTACACAGGAGGATAACTAGGTCACTCAGTGGATAGAAAGTCAGCTCTGGAGATGGGAAGTCCTGAGTTCAATTCTGGTCTCAGATACTTCCTAACTATATGACCCTGGGCAGGTCACTTATCACCAATTGACTAACCCCTAACCCCTCTTGCCTTGGAACTGCTATCTCATATTAATTCTTAGAAGGTAGGGGTGTTTTAAAATATATATAAGGTAGGGATGTTTTAAAAAATATATATGTATATGCATACATATATATATAAACATCCCTACCTTATGTAGTGGTAGTCTCTCGGTGACCGAGAATGACTATTGTCTTTGTGCATTATCATCTATTGATGTACCCTCATGTGGCTTTGGAGTGCAAAGGCTGAGGCTCACAGTTTGTGGCACATGGGGCATGGGACGCCAGTTGTTACGGGAGGTGAGGTTGTGGCCTGGTGTCGGTGTTCTCGCGCAGCGGCAAGACGTCGATGTCGCTCATCTTCAAAGGTGGCGGCGGCATGGTTAATGTGGGTTCGCCAGCTGCTTCTGTCAGAGGCAGCGAGTTCTAGTTGCTTTGGTGTCATGCCAGCCCACTTCAAGTTGGACTTTAGCTGATCCTTGAATCTTTTCTTTGGTCGGCCTTGTGTCCTGAGTCCAGCTGACAGTTCACCATAGAATACCTGTCTTGGTATTCGTTGTGGGTCCACGCGGATGACGTGTCCAGACCATCGTAGCTGGGTGTTGAGGACCATGACTTCGATGCTGGTGGAGTTGGCTCTGTCAAGGACTTCCTGATTGGTGATTCGGTCCTGCCATCGGATCCTCATGATTGACTGGAGGGAGCGTTGGTGGAATTGCTCCAGCTGTTTCATGTGCTTCCGGTACAGTGTCCATGTCTCGCAACCATACAGGAGTGAGCTGAGGACCACCGCATTATACACTTTGAGCTTCGTTGCAGTGCTTACACTGCTGTGTTGGAGGACTTTTCAGTGCAGCCACCCGAGTATCTGGCTGGCCTTTTGGATCCTGGCATTAATCTCGTGGTCTAGGGACCCGTCGTTGGCGATGGTGCTGCCCAGGTACTGGAAAGTGTTGACATTAGAAAGCCGCATGCCGTCGACAGTTATGCACGGCTGGTTCGTTGGCCTCCCCGGTGCAGGTTGGAACAGCACCTCTGTTTTGCTGAGGCTGATAGTCAGGCCAAACAGTTTTGTTGCGGTGGAGAACCTGTCCACAATGGTTTGGAGATGATTTTCTTGGTGGGCCATGAGAGCACAGTCATCTGCAAAGAGAGCTTCCAGGATGAATCTCTCTGTTGTCTTTGTTTTTGCAGTCAGGCGGCGAAGGTCGAATAGTGAGCCATCCAGTCGGTATTTGATGTAGACGCCCAGGTCTAGATCCATCACAGCATATCGTAATACTTGGGTGAAAAATAGGTTGAATAGTACCGGAGCGAGGACACAGCCTTGTTTCATGCCATTGGAGATGTTGAAGCGATCGGAAGTCTCTCCACCAGATAGGACTTCCCCTGTCATGTCGACATGAAAGAGCTGGATCAGTTTGACAAATTTTGCTGGGCAACTGAGCTTGCTGAGGATCACCCACAATGCGTCCCTGTTCACTGTGTTGAAAGCCTTTGTCAGGTCTATGAAGACAATGTAGAGACTCAGGTTCTGCTCAAGGCATTTTTCCTGCATTTGCCTCACCGTGAAGACCATGTCGATGGTGCTGCGATCTGGTCGGAAGCCACATTGTGATTCAGGCAGGTTCTGCTCTGAAACAGATGACAGGAGTCTGTTGAGTATAACATGGGTGAGGATCTTTCCAGTAGTGGAGAGTAGTGAGATGCCTCTGTAGTTGTCACAGGCTGCTCGTGAGCCTTTGTTCTTGTACAGGGCTATGATGGATGCATCTCTGAGTTCTGAGGGCATGTCTTCCTCTTCCTATATGCTGATCAGCACTATGTGGAATGCCTGGAGCGCCTTTCCATTTAAGGCCTTGTACCAGTTGAGATCCCGTCTTTAATGGGTGCCTTGCCTGCACTCATTTGTTGAATGGCTTTTTGGACTTCCTCTATTGAAGGAGGGATGTCAAGTTGTTCAATGGTGTGGTTTTGGGGGATCTGGTCAAGGGTGCTTTGGTCGACTGAAGAGGGTTGGTTGAGAAGCTGAAGGGGGTGTATGGGGTGTTCAGGGAGGGGTAGTATCTCTGGTATGAAGGGCTTGTCGGGCCCTCCTAGGGCAGCTCTCCAGCCTCTGACCCCCCACCTGACACCCAGCTCTCACTTGTGGCTCCCAGTAGCTGCTAGCATGAGGCAGAGGCCATACCCCGGGCAATGGCTTCGACAGGCCGGCTAAACCTTGTGAGGGTAGCCATCGGGTCATCGACCCCTGGTGAACCAGGGCTTCCTACCTTCTATATATATATTTTAAAACACCCCTATCTTCTAAGAATATATATATATATATATATATATATATATATATATATATATATACACACACACACACACACACATATATATATATATATATATATATATACAGGAAACAACTAAACAGGTTTTGCTGGAACAGAATTATGTTGAAGGGATAGGGATGAGGGAATGGAGGAAGTTAGGACATAAAGTTGTTAATTGGGGCAATTGAATGAGTCACACTGACATAGTCTTGTGATTCAATTCTAGAGCTAACTCAGTTCTCTATATAGGGATAGTCCAAATTCAGTCTTTTGAGAAATTTTATTCAATTGTAGGAATTGGAAGAAAATCTTATTGCATTGTTTGACTCTGTCCCTGCATGGCTGGGAAGCTGGACCACCTTTCCCTACTGCTTAGATACCCTTAACTAAAGACCCTGGTTGTTCTGACCAGAAACATAGGCAGATCCTAAGATTGGTAGTTTTCTTACAAATGTACATCTCAAGCAATCAATATATTTTATCTGAAAATTGGCCCCATATTGGTCGATCAGTTTTTGTTTCCATATTCCTTTGATTGCTCAAAAGCTCTTGAGAGGGAATAGGATGCTTCTTTTTTCTGAATTCGGAGAATTGTTCCTGCTCATTGACCCCCTCCTAATTTGTAAAGCTCCTTCCTCAAATTAGAACTCAGACTATCTTACTTTGTTTTGTTTCCTACTCCTTTTTGCATTTAAAAAATTAATTTTAAGAAATTCATTCCTTTTGCTTTAGAATCAACACTAAATATTGGTTCCAGGAAGCAGAGATGTAAGGGCTCTGAGGTTCAGTGATTTGTCTATGCTCACAGCTAGGAAGTATTGGAGGTCAAATTTGAACCCCAAACCTCCTGTGTTTATGTCTGGCTCTCTATCTACTGAGCTACCTAGATGCCCCTGATTAATTGTTTTTAATGTATGAAAGTCTTTCTTCCCCTGTATTTGGGGTCCAGCCCTAAAATGAAGAAGAGGACTGGTCCCGATTTCTTATGCATTAGCATGCATTGCTTAATAAATTTATATGCTTGGAAGATTGAAACTATTTTTTTAGTCATTTCAACTTTTACCCTTCACAGAGTTAGGGAATGGACATATGATTTCATTAATCGAGAGAACTCCTAGATAATGGACTTCCCTCTAATAATGCAGGTTAGTGCCTTCTTTGGAACTTTTAAGCTCAGAGAATTATCTAGTTCTGAGAAGTTAAGTGATTTTCCTAAGGTTATACAACCAGTACCAATCAATCTAGTATTTATTTATTTTTATTCATAACTCTTACCTTCTGTCTTTGAATCAGTACTGTGTATGGGTTCCAACACAGAAGAGCAGTAATGTCTAGGCAATGGAGGTTAGGTGACTTGTCCAGGGTCACACATCCAGTATCTGAGGTCAGATTTGAAGTAAGTGAGGCCAGGACCTCATGTCTCTAGACTGGGCTTTCAGTCCCTGAGTTGCTTATATATATGTATATATATATATATACATATATATAAGCAACTCAGGGACAATATAGTATTTATTAAGAACCAAGCACTGTAGTAACTCTTGGGAATATAAGTACAAAATAATGAAACAGACCCTACTTTTCAGGAGTTTACATTTTAATGACATTAAACATAAAAGGTGGGACTCAAGCGCAGGTCTTTCTGACACAAAGGCTGACTCTCTTAACTACTACACTTCAGTGAAAATAAATGGATTGGAGCCAGATTGTAAAAGAGTTTTAAAAGCCAAACCAAAGAGTTTGTGTTTTATCTTAAGGCACCAGAGAGCCACTGAGAATTCTTGAATAGAGGAGTAACATGGTTATTGTACTTTAAGAATATTAATTTGGCCACAGTGTGGAAGATGGGGAGAGGAGAAGACAACTTTTGTTGGGAAAGTAAAATAAATTAAGCCATCTTTCCAGAACTCTTAAAGTCAGGATTTTCTAGGCATCCGATGAGGAAAGGAAAATAACGTCCCTAATGGAGTCCTGGCTTCAGGTCACCAGAAAGAAGTAAGTTTATCCTATTGAGTCATGGTGCTCCATATTCCCTGCTGATGAAGATAAGAAATTCATTCATTCTTTGGAAACCAAACAAAACCTACAAAATGTGGAAGGAAAAAAAAGGCAATGTTGTTGATGCATATTAAGTATATGTGACGCTGCACAGAGAATATTTTTTTTTTGTCAGCCAACTTGTTAACTTCCTAATATGTGTATTTTAGGATGTTTGCAAATATGTTTAAAGCTCTGCAAACAACACCTAGTTATTCCTGAGATACCGCTTCCATTTGAAGTTGATATTATTCTTGGTTTTGAAATCCCTTCCTCCCCATGAACTTCTGGGGCTGCACTGCAGAGTCTGTCCTCAGCCCAGGAGCTGGCGTTACTATCATTGCTTGTTCTGTTCTCAGTGCTGATATAGAACAGCTGGTTCCTGAGGCTCTGTGTGAACAGCTTACATGCTATAGAGACTCTGATGTATACCATCCCTCTTCCCTCCCTCAAGCCCAAACCGGAGATTATATCAGTGTTCTCTGCCCAACTAAGGGTCCCTTTTCCATCCAAATCTAGCTCAAAATGCATTTCTTTCAGGAATGTCTCCCTGATGGAACCTGCACGGATCCAACAATACCAAATGGTTTCCTTCCTTCCCTCCTTCCCTCCCTTCCTTCCCCTTTCTCTCTCTCTCTCTCTCTCTCTCTCTCTCTCTCTCTCTCTCTCTCTCTCTCTCTCTCTCTCTCTCTCTCTCTCTTTCTTTCTTTCTTTCTTTCTTTCTTTTCCCCTCTATTTCTTTTTCTCTCTTTTGTCTTTCTATTTCTTTCTATCTTTCTTTCTTCTTTCCTTCCCTCTCTCTCTCTCTCTCTCTCTCTCTCTCTCTCTCTCTCTCTCTCTCTCTCTCTCTCTCTCTCTTTGTTTCTTCTTTTGCTTTAAGTATATATATATATATATATATACATATATATATATATATATGTGTGTGTGTGTGTGTGTGTGTGTGTGGAGGGGGGGCAGCCTCCCACAAGGGATGGGGCCTTAGAGGTGGGATGGTGTTGGGGAAATGATGGATGGGACACAGCTTTTACATTCAACCCACAGCACATGTTTCACAGGATAAACTGCTCCACTTTGGCTGAGGCCTGGTTTTATTTTATACCTTCATGATCACACATCTACTTGACACACAGTTTCATCCTCAACATACATGTTTCCATAGAACCTAACAACAGACAGGAAGCCTAGGGAGATAGTCAATGAATCATTGTTGCTAAGGGCAGGATCAGTGGGTAGAATCAACATGACCCCAATGTAGGTTAGGGAATTTAGAGCACAGATTTTCCAGAAGTTTTTATGCCTAGAAAAGAGGGTCCTATCTAAGTGGGTATGTAAGAATCTTATTTTGTAAGTGGGCTCTCCTGGTAACATCCTGGGGGGACAGAGTGGGACATCTGTATTAACCCTGTAAACATGTTTCTCTCATGTTTTTCCTGGGGCTAAGAATAATAATCATGGCAATTCCAATAAAAAGGGGATGTTAATAAGGAAAGTCACTTAAGGAGGTTTCAGTGGGTGTTTCCATCCTTCCTGGTGGCTGCTTTGCAGTCCCCAGTTTCCACATGGACCGTGTCAAACAGCATGGTCTTTGATGGCTCCTGGCAATAAACAGTGAGAGAAAGAAACAGATTGAGATAGAAAAAGAGTGAGAGACAGAGTGAAAGAGAGTCAGAAAGAGAGAAAGATAGGAAACAGATAGAAATTTAGAAATACAGAGTAGACAGAAAATAACCTTAGAAGAGGTAGTACTAGCAGTGAGGAAAATCACGAAAGGCTATCTGGAAGAGGTGTTGGTTGAGTAGGATGTTGAGAAGGATAGCCTTAGAGGCATGAAAACTGACATTATAAGGCCACAGATATAGGATAGAAAGTAAGCCACAATTGTCTAGTTCATGGAGGGAGCAGAATGGAAGAAGTTAAGAATAGCAGGAAGGGGACAGGTTATGACGAATTTTAAAAGCCAAACAAAGGACTTCATATTTAGTAATGAACTAATGGGATTTATCAAGCAGGGAAGTGACATTTACTCAATGACCATTATTTAATCACCTAGTTTGTGCTAGGTTCTAGGGAAGATTCAAAGACACATGATAGGAACATAGTTCTAGAACAGGATAACATCTCAGAGATCATGCACTGAGTCATCTTCCACATCAATCTCACCCATTCCCACTTTACAAATAGGGAAATTGAGGCCCAGGAAAGAGGTGGCTTGCCCCAGGTAACAGGTAATGTGTCCAAGATCAAATTTGAACCCATGTCCCTTTGACTGCAGAACCTAATGCTCTTTCCACTGCACCAAACTGTCTTCTTCTGACAGTCCAAAGCCTTACTCATTTTACATCAGTCATGGTTTTTGTCCTTGGAGAAATGTATGACAACAAAAACCAAATGGACAAGCCCACTTACTCCAGTGGGTATTCTTAAAATGTTCAGAGAATAGGGGTAGATCTCCTAGGGAAAATTTATGGGGGTGTAGGGTATCTGTGAAAGTTACTCAAGATGGCCAAGTGGAGGGAATTGCCATATATATGAGATTGTAGCCCTTTGTTACCCCTAGAGTATGATTTTTATTACATGGGAGCTATCCCTAATTAGCTAGGGAACTCTGATACAGTGACTAAGTATATCTTTGGTATCTCCTTTTGTTATCAATGAGAAGTCCCCAGGCTATAGAGTATTCATGATTAAGAAAGATGGAATGACCTCAGAGTCAAAATATGACCTATCCATTGGTTCCTAGCAGTATAGCTATCACTCGGTCACATTTAATTCTCATCAGAGATTGGGATTTTCAGCAGAGGCTGAAGGTAAGCTGTCTCTTTTCCTATTGGAACTCCCACAGAAAGACTATAGGAGATGAGACGTTGGGCATAGAATTAGCAATAGCTGAGGCCTCTGTGCAATGTTCAGTGTTCTGAGTTCCAATGGGGATGTTCCAACAAATGGTACAAAAGGCACTGGAAATTTGAACAACTCTTTCCATAAGAGTCTCCTGGGGAGATGGCTGATATCCAAGGATTTATTGTAGGAGAGTAATAAGTTATATATATATATATATATATATATATATATATATATATATATATATATATATATATATATACAGGAGAAGAGGGGCATATAGATAGAGAGAGCTAGAAGCCCAATGAGCCTCAGTCATGAAGTTATTGGTGCCAAAGGAAAGCTACCCAATGTTTGCATTTTACTTCATCTGAACTTCTTGAGTAAGATTAGTAGGATTCTAAGAGTCACCAAATCCCTTTGTCTACCTCTTTATAAAACTACAGGGTCTATAATCATGAGTGATATCTTCAGGGTTAAACCTAATAGAAAGTTGACTGTCTGGGATCAGTTATATGTGGGGTTTTATTTTTCTGAGTGAGAAAACAGTGACCCCAAAACTTATGTCTCTGAGTTATTCCAGCAAGAGTGAGGATATCCACCCAACTGGTTTGTATGTTTCTAACAAACTCTATAATTAGAATGTTTGAGGGTGAGACTGTCTCTGCACGTTAGAATCCCATGTCTGAGTAGGGTTGATGTTGGGGGGATCATCTAATCTAATTCTTATTTTACAAATGAAAAAAAAACTGAGATCCACTGAGGGGAAATGACTTGCCTAAGGTCACAGAGCTACTAAAGAACAAATCTGGGGGGTGTCTGGGTGGCTCAGTGGATTGAGATCCAGATCAGAGATGGGAGGTCCTGGGTTCAAATTTGATCTCAGACCTTCCTAGCTATGTGACCCTGGGAAAATCACTTGACCCTTATTACCTAGCCCTTCACTCACCAATACACAGTATTGATTCTGAGATAGAAGATAAGGGCTTTAGGAAAAAAAGAGCAAATATGGGATTTGAACCATAGTCTTATGACTCCAAAGCAATGCTCTTCCTATGGCCTATTGCTGAGAATTTTTTTTGTTTTTTTTTATCTTTTTTTTTTTAAATATATTTTATTTGATCATTTCCAAGCATTATTCGTTAAAGACATAGATCATTTTCTTTTCCTCCCCCCCACCCCCCATAGCCGATGCGTAAGTCCACTGGCCATTAGATGTTTTCTTGATTTGAACCCATTGCTTGGTTGATAGTATTTGCATTAGAGTGTTCATTTAAAGTCTATCCTCTGTCATGTCCCCTCAACCTCTGTATTCAGGCAGTTGCTTTTTCTTGGTGTTTCCACTCCCATAGTTTATCCTTTGCTTATGAATGGTGTTTTTTTTCTCCTGGATCCCTGAAAGTTGTTCAGGGACATTACACCGCCCCTAATGGAGAAGTCCATTACGTTCTATTATACCACAGTGTATTAGTCTCTGTGTACAATGTTCTCCTGGTTCTGCTCCTCTCGCTCTGCATCACTTCCTGGAGGTTGTTCCAGTCTCCATGGAACTTCTCCACTTTATTATTCCTTTGAGCACAATAGTATTTGTTCAGCCATTCCCCAATTGATGGGCATCCCCTCGTTTTCCAGTTTTTGGCCACCACAAAGAGCGCAGCTATGAATATTTTTGTACAAGTCTTTGTGTCCATTATCTCTTTGGGGTACAGACCCAGCAGTGCTATGGCTGGGTCAAAGGGTAGATATTCTTTTGTCGCCCTTTGGGCATAGTTCCAAATTGCCCTCCAGAATGGTTGGATCAGTTCACAACTCCACCAGCAATGAATTAATGTCCCTACTTTGCCACATCCCCTCCAGCATTCATTACTTTCCTTTGCTGTTATGTTAGCCAATCTGCTAGGTGTGAGGTGATACCTCAGAGTTGTTTTGATTTGCATCTCTCTGATTATAAGAGATGTAGAACACTTCTTCATGTGCTTGTTAATAGTTTTGATTTCTTTATCTGAGAACTGCCTATCCATTTCCCTTGCCCATTTATCAATTGGAGAATGGCTTGATTTTTTGTACAATTGATTTAGCTCATTATAAATATGAGTAATTAAACCTTTGTCAGAGGTTTCTATGAAGATTTTTTCCCAATTTGTTGTTTCCCTTCTGATTTTAGTTATATTGGTTTTGTTTGTACAAAAGCTTTTTAGTTTGATGTAGTCAAAATTATTTATTTTACATTTTGTGATTCTTTCTATATCTTGCTTGGTTTTAAAGCCTTTCCCCTCCCAAAGGTCTGACATGTATACTATTCTGTGTTTACCCAATTTACTTATGGTTTCCTTCTTTATGTTTAAGTCACTCACCCATTTTGAATTTATCTTGGTGTAGGGTGTGAGGTGTTGATCTATTCCTAGTCTCTCCCACACTGTCTTCCAATTTTCCCAGCAGTTTTTATCGAATAGTGGATTTTTGTCCCAAAAGCTGGGATCTTTGGGTTTATCGTATACTGTCTTGCTGAGGTCGTTTTCCCCCAGTCTATTCCACTGATCTTCCTTTCTGTTTCTTAGCCAGTACCAAATTGTTTTGATGACTGCTGCTTTGTAATATAGTTTGAGGTCTGGGACTGCAAGGCCCCCATCATATGTGTTTTTTTTCATTATTTCCCTGGATATCCTTGATCTTTTGTTCTTCCAAATGAACTTTGTTATGGTTTTTTCTAAATCAGTGAAGAAGTATTTTGGTAGTTCAATGGGTATGGCACTAAATAGATAAATAAGTTTGGGTAGGATGGTCATTTTTATTATATTGGCTCGTCCTATCCATGAGCAGTTAATGTTTTTCCAATTGTTCAAGTCTAGTTTTAGTTGTGTGGCGAGTGTTTTGTAGTTGTGTTCATATAGTTCCTGTGTTTGTCTTGGGAGATAGATTCCTAGGTATTTTATTTTGTCTAAGGTGATTTTGAATGGGATTTCTCTTTCTAGTTCTTGCTGCTGAGCTGTGTTGGAGATATATAGAAAAGCTGATGATTTATGTGGGTTTATTTTGTATCCTGCAACTTTGCTAAAGTTGTTGATTATTTCAATTAGCTTTTTGGTTGAATCTCTAGGATTCTTTAAGTAGACCATCATGTCATCCGCAAAGAGTGATAACTTGGTCTCCTCCTTGCCTATTCTGATACCTTCAATTTCTTTATCTTCTCTAATTGCTACTGCTAGTGTTTCTAGTACAATGTCAAATAGTAGAGGTGGTAATGGGCATCCTTGTTTCACTCCTGATCTTATTGGGAATGCATCTAGTTTATCCCCATTGCAGATGATATTAGCTGTTGGTTTTAGATATATACTGTTTATTATTTTTAGGAATGACCCTTCTATTCCTATGCTTTCTAGTGTTTTTAATAGGAATGGGTGTTGTATTTTATCAAAGGCTTTTTCTGCATCTATTGAGATAATCATGTGGTTCTTGCTAGTTTGCTTGTTGATGTGGTCAATTATGTGGATGGTTTTCCTAATGTTGAACCAGCCCTGCATCCCTGGTATGAATCCTACTTGATCATGGTGAATGATCTTTCTGATCACTTGCTGGAGTCTTTTTGCTAGTATCCTATTTAAAATTTTTGCATCTATATTCATTAGGGAGATTGGTCTATAGTTTTCTTTCTCTGTTTTTGACCTGCCTGGTTTTGGAATCAGTACCATGTTTGTGTCGTAAAAGGAGTTTGGTAGAACTCCCTCTTTGCTTATTATGTCAAATAGTTTGTATAGTATTGGGGTTAACTGTTCTCTGAATGTTTGATAGAATTCACAGGTGAATCCATCAGGCCCTGGGGATTTTTTCTTAGGAAGTTCTTTGATGGCTTGATGGATTTCAATTTCTGATATGGGATTATTTAAGAATTCTATTTCCTCTTCTGTTAGTCTAGGCAGTTTGTATTTTTGTATATATTCATCCATTTCTCCTAAATTGGTGTATTTATTGCCATATAATTGGGCAAAGTAATTTCTAATGATTGCCTTAATTTCCTCCTCATTGGAGGTGCTGTCCCCCTTTTCATCTTTAATGCTGTGAATTTGCTTTTCTTCCTTCCTTTTTTTAATTAGATTGACCAGTACTTTGTCTATTTTGTTTGTTTTTTCAAAGTACCAGCTTCTTGTCTTATTTATTAAATCAATAGTTCTATCACTTTCGATTTTATTAATTTCTCCCTTAATTTTTAGGATTTCTAATTTGGTTTTCTGCTGGGGGTTTTTAATTTGATCGCTTTCGAGTTTTTTCAATTGCATTTCCAATTGATTGATCTCTGCTCTCCCTTGTTTGTTAATATGAGCTTTCAGGGATATGAATTTGCCTCTGATTACCGCTTTGGCTGCATCCCAAAAGGTTTGAAAGGATGTTTCGCCATTGTCATTTTCCTTGATGAAATTATTAATTGTTTCTATGATTTCTTCTTTAGCTAAACGGTTTTGGAGTATCATATTGTTTAATTTCCAATTGGTTTTAGATTTGGTTTTCCATGTACCATTACTAATCATTATTTTTATTGCCTTGTGATCTGAGAAGGCTGCATTCATTATTTCTGCTTTTTTGCATTTGTGTGCTATGTTTCTGTGACCTAATGTATGGTCAATTTTTGTGAATGTGCCATGTGGTGCTGAGAAGAAGGTGTATTCCTTTTTATCCCTATTTATTTTTCTCCATATGTCTATTAATTCTAATTTTTCTAAGATTTCATTCACTTCTTTTACCTCTTTCTTATTTATTTTTTGATTTGATTTATCTAAATTTGATAATGGTTGGTTTAAGTCTCCCACTAGTATGGTTTTATTGTCTATTTCTTCCTTCAATTCTCCTAGTTTCTCCATTAGAAATTTGGGTGCTATATTATTTGGTGCATACATGTTGATTAATGATATTTCCTCATTGTCTAGAGTCCCTTTTAACAAAATATAATTACCTTCCCTATCCCTTTTGATCAGGTCTATTTTTGCATTGGCTTTATCAGATATCATGATTACCACTCCTGCCTTCTTTCTATCAGTTGAGGCCCAGAAGGTCTTACTCCATCCTTTAATTCTGACCTTGTGGGTGTCAACCCGCCTCATGTGTGTTTCTTGAAGACAACATATGGTAGGGTTTTGGATTCTAATCCATTCAGCTATTCGTCTACGTTTTATGGGTGAGTTCATCCCATTCACGTTCAAAGTTATGATTGTCATTTGTGGACTCCCTGGCATTTTGATTGCCTTCCCTAATTCTAACCTTTTCTTCTTCGGCTCTACCTTTTAGTCCAGTGATTTACTTTGAATCAGTCCCCCTTGTCCCCTCCCTTGATGTTTCCCTTTTTAGTCCCTTCCTTTTGTTCCCTCCCCCTCCCCCCTCTCTTTCCCTCCCTTTTTGTTCTCCCTCTCCCCCTCCCCCCCTTGGTTTTCCCTTCTCCTTACCCTTGTTGGGTAAGATAGAATTCAAGATCCCAATGGATCTGGATGTTTTTCCCTCTCAGAGTTGATTTCCCTGAGATTGAGGTTTAAGTAAACCCCCCCCCCTCTCTTCCTCTCCTTCTTATAGGAGTTTTCTTCCCCTCCCCTTCCCCTGTGAATCTTTGTGTGAGAACCATTATTCTATTTGGTCTTTCTTTACCCCCTATTTATACATTACATTTTCCCCACATATTAGTATACATAGGTTGATATAAATGTAGTCCTTATAGAAGAGAGTTTGAGTAAAAGAAGATAACATTTTTCCCCTTTCCTTAATATTTACCTTTTCAGGTATTCCTTGCTCTTTGATTTTCGGTATCAAACTTTCCACAGAGCTCTGGTCTTTTCTTTGCAAAAAGTTGGAAGTCTTCTATTTTGTTGAATGCCCATACTTTCCCTTGGAAGTATATAGTCAGTTTTGCTGGGTAGCTGATTCTTGGTTGGAGACCCAGCTCTCTTGCCTTTCTGAAGATCATGTTCCATGCCTTACGATCATTCAGCGTAGAACTTGCAAGGTCTTGTGTGACCCTGATTGGCATTCCTTTATATCTAAATTGTCTTTTTCTGGCTTCCTGTAGGATTTTTTCTTTTGTTTGATAGCTTTGGAATTTGGCAATTACATTCCTGGGAGTTGTCTTTTGGGGGTTTAGTGTAGAAGGTGTTCTGTGAGCTCTGTCAGTGGATGTATTGCCCCCTTGTTCTAGAATCTCTGGGCAATTTTCTTTGATTATATCTTGTATCACCATGTCCAGTTTGGTGTTTATTTCTGGCTTTTCTGGGAGTCCAATTATTCTTAAATTTTCTCTTCTCCCCCTGTTTTCCAGATCTATCACCTTGTCGGTGAGATATTTTATGTTCTCTTCTAATTTCTTGGTGTTTTGGCTTTGCTTTATTAGTTCTTGCTTTAAAGCCTGGTTTTCTTTTACAGTTTGGTCAAACTGGTTTTGTAGATGCGTGAATTTCTTTTGCATCATTTCCCACTTTTCCTCCCAGAGGGCTTCCATCTTTTTGGTCCTTTCTGATTCAAATTCTTCATGGGTTTGTGGAGAGTTTCTATTTCCTTTGGGAGCTTTTGGAGAATTTTCTTGTATATCTTCTTCTATCTGCTCTGTATTTTGTATTTTGGCTCCATAGAATGTGTCCAGAGTCGCCCCTTTCTTCTTATTTTTCTTGGTATTTTGGGGCTTCTGTGCTTCTGTGGAGTTTGTCATCTCTGAACGTGGAGGATTGGCTTTTCTTGTCTTTGTCTGGTGATCAGAGGCTTTAGTCCTGGGCAGATGTTGGTTCTATGAGCGTTCCCTGGGTTAAACTGAATATGCCTCACTGGAACTGGAGTGGAAGGGTCTGACCACGAGGCCACACTCTCCCCCTGGCTCAATTTCCGGAAGTTGCCTTCAGAATCGCTGGCCGTGAGGCTGTTTCGTCGGCCTGCGGGGGGATGGGCTGCCGCTTCCCCAAGCTCTGAGAGCACAGACTTTCACTGAGACTTGGATAGCAGGATCCAGCCCGTGAGGCTGTCTTGCCCGCCCTGAGGGTTGCTGTTGTTTTGACCAGCTCTCTGCAACGGAGGCCCCAGGCAGTAACTTTCACCCGGACCGACCAGCTCTTTGCAGCGGAGGCCCCAGGCAGTAACTTTCACCCGGACTGGGACTTGGGTAGAAGACCCTGAGGGTTGTTGTTCCTCAGACCCTGCTCTCTGAGCCCCGCGCGGCTGCCGCTTCCGGGAGCCTTGGACTCTGCACTCCTACCCCTGAGGTCCGAGGGATCTCGGGTTCTGGCTTTTAAGGGGAGCCGTACCTTTTGAACCGGGTCCAGGTCCAGGAGGAGGGTTCCCAGGGTCTGTGCTGTTGATCGTTTTGAATTTCGGCGCCTTAGGAGCTTCTAGTTTGAGATCGGTCGGGAAGGGTTTTCTGGAGATCTGAACTTCAGCTTTCTCTAAGCCGCCATCTTAACCGGAAGTCATCTATTGCTGAGAATTTGCTGAGAATTCACAGACCCTTAGAGATGTTGGGAACCTCAACTTTTCTTTGTTTTTCTCTGTATCCTGCCTAGAAGAGGAACCGAGGCCATGCAAAAGGTGATGAAATTGAACTCACGGATCAACCCTGGGTTATGAGTTCAGTTTGGACCATATGTCACTTTAGCCCTTCCCTCTATCATTGGCTTCCTAACCCCCTAGCCAGTGAGGAAGTATAAGGGTTACGATGTCTCTCAGAGTGAAGGCAATCTCCAGTTCATTCCATTTCCATAATCGACTCTTCTCCCCCCAACTCCATCTTGCCTGGGTAGTCATTTTAATTTTCTGCTAAGCTTTTACATTTCCTTAATCAGATAAGGAGATCTGTATATGTGTCTCTGTGTACTTGTGAGTGTATGTATATGCCCTTCATATGAATTTCCTCTTCCTCTCTTATAATGACTTTTTCCTCTTCATCCAGAAAGCCTAATGGAGACTAGAATAAGGAAGAATAATCATTCCATTAGCAGGCCAAGAGTTAGTCCCCAAAGAGCTTTTGACAGTTCAATGTCCACTTCGTTTGAGGGCCCCATTATAGAAGGTGTCTTGGGCATCTCTCCTCCCCTCATGCCCTGGAAAGAATCCTTTGGCTAGTTTCTCCTTTGTTGTTCTTTGGATCCTCACATAACCTAGCATCAAGCAGTTTCTGGCCAAGAGAAACTAAATGTAGGAAAAAGCATAATTGGATAAAGAGTTATTTCGGTAGCTGGCAAGAGCCACGGCAAAGCCTGAGGAGGTACAAAGCAGCTGGGGGAGAGAAACAAATAAGCCTCTAATATCTTATCTTTTAATACTTGTTGTTGGGATGCTGCTGTCTCTTCTCCCCAAGCCTGTTGGCCTGAGTGGAGTAGCAGCAGAAGCTCCCTCTCATTCTTATATTCTGAGAATCTTCAGGGAGCCAGGAAGAGGGGAATGGAGGGGAAGACCAATGGACCAGTGGCATCACAGAGTGATGTCTTGTGCATGAATTGGGGAAAAGGAGGAGGAGGGGGAGTCCCTTCTGTCTATCTGTGGAGCTAAATGGAGATGAGATAGACCCTCACCATAGTCACTTGAACAGTCATGGGCTCACTCAGGATGGGGAAATCTCAAGGATTGTGGGTCCCAGCAACTTCATTTAGCAGGACTGTAGATTTTACATGAGGAGACTGAGGTCTGGAGAGGTCAAATGAGTTCAGAAGATCAAAGACTTAGAGCTGGAAAGTATCATTGAACCTGACCCTGTCATATTTCATATTAGGAAACTGGGACCCAAGGAGTTAAATGACATATAGGATCCTTGATTTAGAGCTGTACTGTACCATAAAGACTATTGAGTCTAATCTCCTCATTTTACGTATGAGGAAACAGAGGAATAGACAGCTAGGTGGGTAGAGCATGGCCTAGAGTCAGGAAGACTCATCTCCCTGAATACAAATCTAGCCTAGCTAGATTACTAGCTGTGTGATCCTGGGCAAGTTACTTAATTTATTTGCCTCAGTTTCCTTATATGTAAGAAGCTAAAGAAGGACATGGCAAACCACTTCAGTATATTTTCCAAGAAGATCCCCAACCAAGATCATGAAGAGCTGGATATGTCTGAACAACAACAAAACAGAGATTTGCCCAGAGTCACACAGGTAGTAAATGACAGAGTCGGGATTTGAACCTAAAGCCGCTGACACCAAATCTAGCACTTTGCCCTCTGTACTTTACAATGTCTTTTTTTTCTCCCCTTTCTTGTATCCAGTCATATGAGAAGAGTCACAGACATTGTGTAGTGATAAGAACACTAGATCTAGAATCAGGAGAAATGTTAAGTCCTAGTTTTGCCATTATGTGACCTTGGGCAAATCAATTACCCTCTTGATTCTCAGTGTCCTTCTTTCCCATATAAGAGGTTTGGGCTAGATGATCTCCCAAGGTTTCTTCCAGCTCTGAATTCCTATGGTTCTAAATATGTCTGTGTCTGAGACAGCTAAGGAGGAGAGTATTGAGCGCAAGCCATTCTTCACTGTAAAAACCCTGCCTGAGATGTTAAGGGACTAGCTTGGATGCCCATCCCTCTTCCTTAACACCTCTCATCCCACATTCCTCAGCGGCCCCTTTGCTGACTCTCTGCCTTTCACTCACTTAGCCCCAGGTCTATACATCAATTTTTTTAAAAAGTAGGACTAGGAGGTGGGAGAAAGATAATTATATCTTCCCTGCCTGAAGGAAGGAGCCTGGACCATATGATTTCTTCAGGTGTCTTCCAATTGGAAGATCTATGGTTCTATGAATATTTATTGAGTACCTACTATGGTCAAGCTGTGATGCTGGATGCTGTGAGAGAAAACAAAGATGAACCATACCCAGTCCTCATGTTCATGTAAGTAGCTTAGTTGATATATAAGATAAGATTGTTTGGGGGAAGAACTTGCCATTTCATTGGTACAGGGGAAAGCTCCCCTCACAGAACAACTCCTGCTGCATAATTTATAGGATTAGAGGCTTGTCTTGGTCACCTATAGACTTGCCTGGGGTCACACAGTCAGTGTGTGCCAGAGGAAGGAAGGACTAGGAACCAGATCTTCCAACTCCCAGCCTGGCTCTCTCTATTATACTCTATTGTTCCTCGAGGCAAATTATAGACCAATGGAAAGAAAGCTAATAGCATAGGGCAAGAACAAAGGACCTAATGCCTAGCATAGCAGAAAGAACTCTATGTTTTGAACTGGAGGATCTGGGTTACAATACTCACTGTATGTTGTGGTTGTTCAATTGTTTTGGTTGTGTATGTGTGTTACTCCTGGTTAACCCATTTGAGGTTTCCTTAGTAAAGATACTGGACCCGTTTTCCATTCCCTTCTCCAGTTCATTTTACAGATATCTGGAAACTGAGGCAAACAGGGTTGAGTGACTTGCCCAAGGTCACACAGCTAGTAAGTATCTGAGGCCAGATTTGAATTCAGTTCTTTCTGACTCAAGATCTGGCACTCCATCCACTGTACCACCTAGCTGCCTACACTCTCTGTGTGACCTTGGGCAAAGTCACTTGATGTTTCTGGGCCTCACTTATCTTGTCTCTAAAATGAGGAGTTGACTTTTAAGGTCCTTAATACATCTAAATGTATTATTCTATTGGTAACATGGAAAATGGTTGACTTGGTCCCCACTGTCTCAGAGCCAGGCTGATATATTTTCCATCCTTCAGGGTTCTTTAGTACTCTCAAGGGGCTGGAGATTCCCTCTTTTCTGCCACCTGGACCTCGAGCTGGCTTGATGCCTATGTTGAGACTTTTGTTGTTGTTTAGTTCTTGCTGTCGTGTCTCATTCTTAGTGACTCCATTCTGGTTGTTTTGGGTTTTGTTTTTTTGGGCAAAGATACTGAAGTGGTGTGCCATTTCCTTCTCCAGCTCATTTTACATAGGCAAACAGGGTAAATGATTTGCTCAAGGTCATCCAGGTAGTAAGAGTCTGAGGCCGGATTTGAACTCAGGAAGACTCATCTTCCTGATCCCAAGCCCAGACAGTGCTTTCTCCATATCAGAGTCTAGCTATGTCTTGAGATCTTGATGTAAAAGAGGCTTTGGATTTGTTCTGTATGCTTGGCCTCAGAGGGCAGAATGAGGAATGATGGGTATATATTTCAGAGAAAGAGATTGTAGCTGGATGTGAGTAAAATCTTCCTAACTATTGGGGTTGGAGTCAAGTCCACAAGTCTGCTTTAATTGTTTACTATGTGCTAAGCATTAGGCTAAATCCTGGGGATAGAAAAAAGGCAAAAAAAATCCTTGTCTTCAAGAAGCTCAAAATCTAATGGAGGAGACAACATGCCAATAGTCATGTACAAACAAGCTACAGGATACACTGGAGATAATTAACCGAAGGAAGATACTAGGAGTAAGGGGCATTGATTGGGACAAGCTTCCTGGAGATGGTGGAAGCCAGGAGGCAGAGATAGGATGGGCTACCCTGAAATGGAGTCTGGGTCTTAGAAGGGATGCCTGTCTACCAGTGGGTTGAAAAAATGGACCCTTCTAGCTCTGAGACTTTGTGGTCCTGTCTGCATCCTAGCCCCATGTTCTCCCTGTGGATGCTTGAATGAATGAGGGGGGCCAAGATGGAATTGAGATAGTGATGAATAGTCACATAGAACCTGAGGTAGGCAGGTTATCTAGTCAATTATGTTCTTCTATATCCTCCTGAATGCCAAGTCCAGAGCTGAGCAATGCTTCTGAAGTCAGCCAGGTGGCTTAGTAGATAAAGAGCCAAGCCTGGAGATGGGAAGTCCTGGGTTCAAATGTGACCTCAGACACTTCCTAGCTGTGTGACCCAGGGCAAGTCACTTAACCCTAATTGTCTAATCTCAACTCTTCTCTGCCTTGGAACAGAAACCATTATTGATTCCAAGACAGAAAGTAAAGGTAAAAAAAATGCTTCTCTAAGGGAGGCAGAATAGAAATAAAATGGACTTTGGACTCAGAAAATATGGGTCTAAATTCCACTTCAGATGTTTACTTCCTGTGTGACTTTAGGGAAGTCATCTAACTTCTCTGGGCTTCAGGTTCCTCAACTTTAAAACGAGGGGGTTGGGATAGATGACCTTTCAAGTCTCTTCCTGCTCAAGAGCTATGAATCACCTTGTTTGTCCTGCAGGAAAAGGCCAAGAGGAGGGACCAGGAGTCCAAGGTGATTGATTAGCTTTCCATTGCCCGTGAGGAGAAAAACCAAGGGAGGTGGAATAGGGAGGGCCCGTGTGGCAGGTCAGCTGGATGGATACCATCTTCAGGCTTTATCTGTCCCCGAGGGGTATGGAAAGAACTCAGTGGAGAGTTCGAGGGCCTAGATCCAGCATCTGGGCTGGGGGCTCCTAGGTCCCTGAAGCTTTAGGGCCCAGCTGGGGGAGCAGAGGCTCCTAACAGTAATTGGTTTCCTTAGTCCCATTAGCACAGCCTGACACCAGCCTTCCCTCCCTCCCTCTCTGCCCCATCAGTCAGTCTGCCTCCATTACCACCAGCCCAAGTGGAAAAATCCCCTCCCTCTTAGGGGAATCAGAGCATCTCTCTGCTGCTCTGCTGCTTGCTAATGGAGCTGGCAGCTGTCCCCAAGCAGCATCTGTGGAGTGAGAATTGGACAGAGGAAAAAGAGAGGCGGGGTTTTGCCACTTTTGCCCATCCCCACCCTTCAACTTGGTTTACATCATTTTGGGATCATCAGGGCAGGGGACTAACTCAGGGAGGGACTGGAAAGAGCCTCAGAGGATCACAGGCTTAGAGCTAGAAGGGATCATAAAGGTCAATGTAGTCCAATTTCTTTCTTTACAAAGGAAACTGAGCCCTATGAAGGGGGAGTGACTTGCCCAAGGTAATACCAATACTTAGTGGAAGAAGAGAGATTTGAACTTGCGTCCTCTGACTCCAGAGCTAATATTCTTTCTGTCCCACGTTGATTTCCTCCTGTTTAGCGTGCTTTTCTATCAAACTATAGCTTAGTTGGTGGTCAGATCTTAGTGTGGTTCTAATCTGTCTCCTTATCTCTCCTTCCTTATTTATGGCCATAGCAGATCAGAAAAGGGTAAATTTTGGAGATCTTTATGGTCCCTCCCTGAGTCACCCTGACATGTTTTAGCTGGACTGAAGCTCTAATACAGTTGGAAAAAATAATAATTTCCAGTGATTATTTGAGCTTGGTGGGTAATGGGAGAGGAAAGAGAGGACTAGAAAAGCTGTGGATGTATTCTCTCGTGAGCATCTTTGTAGTGATAATTCCAGTTTGGGGATATCCCTTGACATGGGTCTCATTTCCAAGGACATTCAAATCTCCTATTTTCTATGAGCAAAGAGATGTGATCCTTACCCTTACTCCTACTCTTAAAGGAGCCAAGGTCCATCCTCAACCCACTACAATCACTTAATTAGTAACTATTTAGCAAGCATCTATAATAACAATGAGGTGCCATGAGTGCCAGGTTTGGAATCAAGAAGATCTGAGTTCAAATATGATGCCACACATTTACTATCTATGTGATCCTAGGCAATCCCTGAATCCTTTTCACCTCAGTTTCCTCACCTGTAAAATGAGATGGAGAAAGAAATGGCAAACCACTCAATCATCTTTGCCAAGAAAACCAAAAAATGGGCCACTGAGTCAGACATGATTGAAACTAATATGTGGACTTCATCTCCCAGAATCCTTTTCCCTTTGTCCATGTAGTGTCCTTGTGTATTGTTTATATAGTTCTGTGACTGCCTTGTGCTCTCTTTTCCAGTGACCACAGCTGTGTTAACTCCCTCTTTGCTCTAGTTTTTATTTTCCTTTACTTCAAGTTATTACTATTAATAAATCATATTAAATATAATACTTGGGGTATTTGGATATTAGTTTTTAATATTACATATTTCACAGAACTATATCAACAACATGCAAGGACACTATGTGGACAAAGGGAAAAGGATTTTGGGAGATGAAGTCCAAGGGTTCAAGATTTTCTAATTACACACTACTGAACAACATCATAACAGCATTTATATAATACTTTAAGGTTTATAAAGCTCCCTTCAAATACCTCATTTTATTCTCACAACAATTTTAGTAGGTGCTACTATTATCCCCACTTTAAAGAAGAGAAAACTGAGACAGATAAGAGGTTAAATGACTTACCGAAGGTCACACAGCTACTAAGTAACCCTGGATCTGAACTCAAGTCTTCCTTACTTCAGGACCAGTCCTGTTGGCACTGTGGCATCACTTAACAGTCATACACCACTTACAGACCCCATAATTTTCTATCTGTTCTGGGTACCAAGGTGGAAATGATCCATATCCTGCCCTCAAGGAGCTCATACCTCATAGGTGGAAAAGACCAGTAGATGTTGTAAATATATCACAGAATTTGATAGTTGGAAGGGACCTCAATGGCCATGTAGAACAACACAAAAGAACAGATCATCACTATAATATAACTGACAAATGGGGGTTCAACTTTGGCTTCAAGTTTTATGAGGAGGGAGGACCCACCACCTCTTGAGGTAACTCATTCCACTTTGGGACCGGTCTAATTGCTAGGAAGTTTTTCCTAACATCAAATTGGTCTCTTTCCAGTCTTCTACCCCAGTGTTCCTGGTTCTCCTCTCTGGGGCCAAAAAAGAACAAATCTAATTCTTCCTCCAAATGAAAGCCTTTTCAAATATGAAGACAGTTGCATGTTCCCTATGAACCTTCTCTTTTTTCAGGACAAAAACACCCAATTCTTTTAAGTAATTTTCTATTATTGTTGTTTAGGTGTGTCTGACTCTTCATAATCCCATTTGGGGTTTTCTTGACAGAGGTAATGGAGTGGTTTGCCATTTCCTTTTCCAGCTCATTTTCACCCATGATGAAACAGGGAAACAAGTTGAATGAAGTGACTTGTCCAGGGTCACATAGCTAGCTACTAAGTGCCTGAGGGCAGATTTGAACTCCAGGTCTGGAACTCTGTGCACTCTGGCGCCACTTAGTTATCCACCACCCCTCATGTTAAAGTTCTTCATTATCTTAGTTATTTTTCTTTGAAAACTTTCTAGCTTAGCGTTGTCTTTCTCAAACAGCAGTGCCTAGAGCTGAACACAATATTTCAGATGGGGTCTAAAGTAGGCACAATTCCAAAGGGCTAGCATATCCTCCCTATTTCTTGTTGTTCTTCTCTGAATGTAGCCCAAGATAGCATTAGCCTTTATTCTCTACCATATCATTCTATCAACTCATATTGAGCTTAAATTCATTAAAACTTGTCAGAAGAACTGCTCTCAACCCGTGACACTTCCATCTTGTACAACATAAGTATATGAAAAGATATTCAAAATCAATCTAAGGTAAATTGAAGGGAGTATGGGTGGAGATAAGAGGGAGGTGATAGAAGCTGGGGGCATCGAGGAAGAACTCATATAGGAGACTGAACTTGTCCTGGAGAAGGTAGGACACAGGGTCATTTGGCTCCAATCCTGGTAGAGAGGCCATCTTCTAGGAAGCTCCCTTAGATTTACACAGCCAATCACAAACCCCTCTTTTCTTTTTAACCTGCTTTAAATATATGTATATTCATATATAACTACACATAAATATGGGATATTATAGTATATAGTGTATTAAAAAAAAGATAAATGAGGGAAGTTTGTACCCTGAGGGAAGTTTGGACTTTCGGTATGGAGAGGGGAAAAGAGAGGAGAACCCCCTTTTCAAAGTGGGGTTCATGGGAGACAGAAGATATAATGAGTTGGCTCAGAGAGAGGAGAGGGGGTTTGAAGATTTTCCCCCTTCTGCCTTCCCTCCTTAGCTAAAGCTGCTCACTGCAATTCACTCTTGTCCCTCCTCTACTAGAGACCAAATGGTCTCCCCTTGATCTGTTCACTCACACTCATCTTGGGGAACAGATAACTTTTAATGTCAACTCAATCAGTTAATAAAAAAGGAATAATGGGCAGGGAAGAATGGGAAAAGAAAAGTGGGGAAAGGGGTCCCTGTCTCTATCTAAACCCTGTCCCCTCTCTCCTTGAGTTTGGGGGGAACTTAAGCCTTGGCAGCCTAAGCCACCTGAGAGAAAGTCAGGTTGACTCACCCCTGGGCAACAGGAGCTGAGGTAAAGTCTGCTCAGGTTTCTCTTCAGAAGTCCCTTCAATTGGGAAGTGTTGGGGGGGAAGATTTCCAGTCACCACCAGGAAAAATGGGTAACGCTCAGTAGAAAGTCTTTTCCCCATCTTCTCTCTTCAGCTTCTCAAGACTGAGAGACCCTCACTGCTCTCCCAATCAAAGTCTTCCTCCTCCGGATTTTCACTCCTGGGGCCCCTCCCCTATCGAAGTGATCAATTTCACATACTCTTCAGCCTGGAACTTTTTCTCTAGTGCCAGCCTCTGTCACAAATCCCCCATTTCCTCTTGTTTGCGTGGTGCCACCCTGGCCCACGCCAGTTACTTATCTTCTATGTCTATTCTAATCTATGTTACTTATTGTTCCCATTTAACCCCCCCCCTCACAAAATAATAAATCTTATCCTAATCTGTCTATTTGCTAATCTAAGTTCCTATCTTATGCTAAGACTGAGTTGTGGGAAGAGGGTTAAGATTATTTGCCAACAAAATTTTTATAATATAACAATTTCTTAATACAAAAGTAATTCCTATTGTAATCAACATAAAATTTAAATCTTAAGTAAAATTGAACTATTCTATGCCTTATGTAATGCTAATTCCAATGCAACAATTCATAACATTTATATATATATATATATATATATATGTATATATATATATATATATATATATATTAACTTGTATCTAATGAAGTCTGATTTATTCTGTCCCTATGTTACCTCTCTGGTAATAATATTCCCTTTTCCACTCTAAACTACTCTGTCCCTGTCTATTAACAGTTAGTATTTTAACTCTCCTGTCTATCTATATTACTGGATTAGATCATTATTATGCTATATATATATATATATATATATATATATATATACAGGTCTGCTATTTGTACACATTTATATATTTTGCATGTTATTTAAATACATATATACATATATATCCTCTGGTAGTAGAGATTTATTTATAGATATACAATTTATGGGTTGTCCTTATTTACAGCACAGCCCCTAATGTTGGTGTAAAATTTGTTCATGTTCTAAATATGTCGTGGTGGATGCATATTTATTCCAATGTGCATGTGAATGTACTTCCCTATATGTGAAGTTAATGTGATTGGCAATTAATCTTATATGACCCATTTTCCTGAAGTTCATTCCCCATAATGTCTTTAATTCAAAGTTCTTTCCAGTTGTCCATGTATCTTCCATCCTTTGGTATTGCTTGAAGTTTTTCATAGGTCCGGGGTTCCTTCTCCTTTACAGGATACATACTTGCCTGTTGTCTCACCTTGAAAGATGATCTCAGGGATCTGGAACTACAGGATCATGTGTGTGTGTGTAAGATTAATGTGTGTGTGCATGTAAGAGTGAATATGTTGATACATGTGAGTGAAACTTTATACAGGATATATGTGCCATTCTCATGTGTCCAAGTGAGATTCTTTTTTTTTTTATGTAATGAAAGTAGGTATCTTTCTTAATGTGTGATTCCTATGTGGTTGATTATAGAGGCTAATGATATTTTAGTCTAGGCTCGAGATTGAAATTTGTATATAGGTTTAATAATTCTAAGGGATTCTAAATCCACCCAAATAAACTCCCAGGTTCCACAAGGAACCACTTCCCCTGTGTTTCACAGGCTACGCTAATCCTTCCTGATCTAACTAACCCAAATTTATACTATCTGTCTTGGGCATTATTCTGTTTCAGTTTCACTGTCTCTGTTTAGTATCTCTATTTCTTCTTGTGCCATTTTGTTGGATTCATGGCCTCTATGTTTATTTATCAAGGGTTGGTTTTGGGGCATCTGTGTTTGAATGGATTCTTGGGCTTCCATTAAGTTGTCTTTTGGCGTGTTATCATGGGCATAGTGATATTTAACTTGAGATGCGTGAAGTCAAGAATCTTTTCCTACTACTTTGATCAATGTAGGAGTAGTGAGAGCTACATCATATGGACCAATCCATCTGGGCTCTGTGGGTTTGTCTTTGGTAAATTTTTTTACATATACTTTGTCCCCAGGTCTTATGTTATGTAATGAGAAATCTAGTGGGACCCTTTGTACTAGTAGTCCTAGCCTTCTCTGTTCTTCCAGACTATTTTGTATCTGTGTCAGATAGGTATGAAACTGGAATTCCCCTCCCAGCATGGAAAGATAAGATGGTTTAGTGGTCCTTCCTATCTATACTGGCTGTCTGTACAATATCTCATATGGGGAAATATGTAAGTCTCCTCTGGGCTTTGTCCTCAGATAGAACAGCACAAATGGAAGAACCTCTGTCCATTTAAGATGAGTTTGGGCACAGAGTTTAGCTATTGTGGTTTTTAACTCCTTATTCATTTTTTCCACCTGTCCTGAACTTTCTGGTATATGCATTATGGAAATTACCCTTTATTCCCAGAGACTTATACACTTGTTGTAAAATGCTAGATGTAAAGTGACTTCCCTTGTCTGAGTCTATGGCATCTGAAATACTGTATCTAGGAACTATTTCTTTAAGCAATGTTTTCACTACCATGCCAGTGTTGTTTTCCTTTGATGGATATGCTTCTGTCCATTGAGTGAGTCTGTCCACTATGACTAAAACATATTTATATCCTTGTCCCCCAGGCATGTTAATAAAATCAATCTGCAGACACTGAAAAGGTGTATAAGCTAGGGGTCGCCCTCCCAATGCCTTGCATTTTAAATGACCTTGATTAAACTTTCTACAGATGTCATGTGCCTGATACACTCTTATAGCAGTTGTTGATATCCCTGGAGCTTCCAAAAACTGGTGGAACTCATCCAGCATGGATTGCACTTCGTAATGACCTCTGAAGTGAATCACATTCCATAGATGTTGGTACATTCTTTTGGGCAAGATGGGTTTTCCTCCTTGGATAACCAACTTCTCTCTTTGGCTTCTCAAGATCGAGAGACTCTCATTGCTCTCCCAGCCAGAGTCTCCTCCACCTCTGGATTCCACTCCTGGGGCCCCTCCCCCATCAAGGTGATCAATTTCACATACTCTTCAGCCTGGCACTTTTTCTCTAGTGCTAGCCTCTGTCACTATATATGTATACATATATGTGTGTGTGTGTGTGTGTGTGTGTGTGTGTGTGTGTGTGTGTGTACCAGATCTGCTAATCTAGGAAGATTAGAATGCCCCCTACCTCTAAAGACCCTAAAGTTTGGATTCACAATGACTGAATTTAGTCCTGGCTAGGGAAGCCTGACCCTGAGAGATGAGTCAGATCCCTCTTAAATTTTGCCTTATCAAGCCATTATCCAAGGGTACAATTCTGGGGAGAGGCTCTGAAGCTAAACTTAGGTTTGGGTGATGTCCAGGACCTCCCCAAAAGGGATCAACAAGGTCTCCTCCAAAAAAGTACTCAATTCACAAAGCATATCAGGTAGAATATAGCCATCCATTTACTCCTCCACAAAAGAAATGATTAAAGCCCGGAAGACTCATAACACATTGACAAATACTTAAAATATGAATCAGTAATCCATAACAGCTATTATTCTCTCCCTGGAGGTTGATACTTAAAACATTAAGCATTTTGTAGGCCTGTTAGTTAGGTTCACTTTCATTTAAGCTCTTCTTTCTGAGTAAGTGGACTGTTCTGAGAATGGTCATCTTTTACTCCAAAAAGTTGCCTTGGAATTATGGTTCACCTGCTGCTGGATAACCAGAACATTATCCAGGAGTTCCTGACCTCTGGAGCTCATGAAATCCCTTCAAGGCCAGGAACATTCATCTCAGTATCACTTTTCAGGCTCCTGGGCTTAGAGAGAAAAAAAAAGCAGAAGAGGCTACCCTATCTGAAAGTCCAGTCTCAGGGTCACCTTCATGAGAACAAGGGCTCTCTGCTGTTTCATTCAGGTACTGAAACTGACAAAGACAGCAAGAGTAGAAGACATAGAAGAGGGATGCTAATGGGATCCTAAGACATCTGGTCAGAAGAGAGGAAGAAGAGGAAAGAGATAGTCTCATTGAATAAGTGGGCAGCTCTTGTTGCTTTTCAGTCAGTCTTCTTTGATATAGTCCCTCACTACTAATGGGTAGGAAGTCCCATAGAACCAGTTGCTTTTAAAGAAGCCTCTGCTTGTGCACAAGGTCAAAACATGACTCATTGGAAGTGGTCAGAACAAGGATCACTGTTATAAATATTCACCATTCCCCCTCTCACTATACTCCTTGGATTGGGCTTTAATTGAACCCCTTTCTGAATGCTTATCTTGCTATCAAAACTGAGGGTTGCTAGGGAACTTCTAGGTCAATGGTCCTAGCCCAGTGTTGGTGAAGATGTGGCACATGTGCAGAGCCAGCACTCAGGGAGGTCCTCCATTCCACCTTTTCCCAGTGCCTGAGGATATTTTTTGCATGCCCTGCCCCTCTGTCCAGTGGCCCAAAGCAAACATGTCCTCCCTCAGCTCTCTCTGGTAATGAAGGGGCCCACAGATAGGTTGAATTTGTCCTGTGGGCACCTGAACTCAGAAAAGGTTCAATAGCACCAATGCTGTCCCTGGCCTTTCCTTCTTTAGTTAGGTCTATAGAATCATAAAAAATTTGGTTTGGAAATGCATCTTGCAGATTATTTAGTCCAATTCTCCAACTCTTCTTTGTTTTGTACTAGGACCATGTGACAATAAATATGTACATTGTCATTTAGTCATTTTTCAGTCATGTCTGACTCTTTGTGATCACATTTGGGTTTTGTTGGCAAAGATGCTGAACCAGTTTTCCATTTCCTTCTCCAGCTTATTTGACAGATGAGAGAACTGAGACAAAGAGGGTTAAGTGACCTGCCCATGGTCTCATAGCTAATAAATATTTGAGGCCAGGTTTGAACTCAGATCTTCCTGATTCCAGGCCTAGCATGCTGTCGACTGTGCCACTTATCTTCCCTAATAGCTTGGTTAACATTAAATTTCTTCCCATTTATCTTATAGAGGAGGAAATAAAGTTCTAAATTATAGAACAATAGAGTGACCAGTCTAAAATTATACTGATAGTCAGCATCAGATCTGGTCCCCAAGGTCCCCTAACTCCCACACAAGGTTTTTCTCTCTGTATCACACTTTTTCTCCACCTTGCTAGAACCAGCCTTGTTAGGATCTCTGCAGAGGTAGTGGATAGAGCAATGGACTCTCTATCAGATTAAGAAGATCCAACTTCAAATTTGGCCTCACACTCACTAGCTGTGTGATCCTGGGTAAGTCACTGGGCCCCTTCTTGCCTGAGATTCCTGGAGTATAAGATAATTGTTGTGAGGATCCAATGAGAGGTATTTGCAAAAAGTTCTTAGCCCTGTGATAGGCATATAATAAATATTTATTTACTGACTTGCCCAGGTAGGAAATACAGGTTAGGAAGAGGCTAGTTGAATGCATGATGAGTTCCCTTTCTGAGGCCATTCTCCTCTCAGCCTGGCTAG
The DNA here is from genome assembly GCF_027887165.1 of Monodelphis domestica. NCBI lineage: Eukaryota > Metazoa > Chordata > Mammalia > Didelphimorphia > Didelphidae > Monodelphis > Monodelphis domestica. Next base: position 501,086,942 of record NC_077228.1, read on the forward strand.
CATCTGGGTCAGGTAAAGGGCTGGAGGAGAAAGCAATGGGTTTATGGAGAGCAGGTGTGCCTCCCTGTCTAAAACATCTGTCTCCACTCTGATCGGATTAGTCTAGCCATCTCTCTCCTTGCAGGGATCTCCCTTTTTAGTTAAACTTCATATTTATTTAGTGGAGTTATAGAATAGAAATGTAGCAGTGAGGCATAGCAGGGAGATAAGAAGGAGATGTCACCATAGGATTATAGATTTTGAGCTGGAAAAGACTTGAGAAATTATGTCACCTAACCCCCATATTACAGAGACGAGGAAATCAAGAGGTTAAGTGACTAATAATAAAGCAAGAGTTTGAAAGGAGGTCCTTAGACTTCAAATTCAATGGGTTTTTCATTGATCCTTCTTTGACTTGGATTATAGAATCAATTTAGATTTAGAGCTGAAAGGGGCCTAATCTAATCCAAACTCCTCATTTTGCCTAGGGAGAAGTGATTTGCCCACAGGTATTAAGTATCATAGCTGGGATTTGAACCAAGGTCTTCTGCCTCTAAATCCCAGGCTCTTAACACACAGGTAGTAGCAGGTTCTGATTTGAAGTACTTGACATTGCTTCCAAACAATAACTCATATATCCCAAATGCTTTAAAGTTTATAATATGCTTTCCTCTCAACAACTCTGTGATGTTAATATTTGTATGCCAATTTTACAAATGGGGAACCCAAGAGCCCAAGAGTTGAAGCAACTCATACAATGTTACAAAGCTCTCAAGAGTCAGATTATGTATCTAGAGTTGGAGGGGATCTTAGAGATCATCTAAATCTAACCCCACCCCCCAAATCACTCTGCAGATGAGGAAACTGAGGCACCAATTTACATGGGAAGTAAATGTCATACCAGGCATTTGAACCTAGATCTTCTGACTCCAATGCTAATGTACTCTCCATGTCACCATTTCAATCTGTAGATATAAGATCTAAAATTGCTGACCTCCATTTCCTCTTCCACAAATGATCAGACAAGGGTACCAGGCAAAGGTGGTGGGTCATATTGTGGTTGGCTGATGTTAACCCTTTTTTTTTTTAGGCCAGAGTAAAGACTAATTGGAAGCACTTGGAAAACAAGAGTCTTCTAACTCTTAAGAATAAAAAAAAATCAATGTTCTTTTCTACTGTGCCATACCACAAGAAAACTGAGCTTTGAGAGAAGGGGAATGAAGGTAGATGAATAATGCCCTGCAGAGACTGAGAGATGAGGCAGGGATGAAAGATATTAAGGACCAATAGACATAGAGAGATATTAGGGTTGTAGATACAGACTTGGAGGGTGATTTAAAGGTCATATAATCCAACCTTTTCATTAAACTGAGACATGGAATGATTAGGTGATTCACCCATAATTAGCAAGTGGTAGGACTGGGATTTGAACCCAGGTTTTTTTAATCCAAGTCTAGGGCTCTCCTCCTTCTATTGGAATGCCTGTTGCTTGACTTTCTCCCCTCCCTGCAATGTGTTGTACCACTCTGGCAGGAGTCTTAGGTTCCGTCTTGGTCTTTACAATAGGCTTCCCTTCCCCCACTGCCATATTTCTATATCTATGTCTCTCTGTTGGTGAAGGAGGAACTCAATATGGAGAGTGTGTCTTTCTGGATGGGACCCAGCTTAATCCACCTCATGCTGTCAATATTCCCAGCAACAGCCGGCTCAGTGTCCTTGGGGAAAACCCAAGAGTGATTCCATACCAGTTTGAGGAATACACAGCAATCCATCAGTCAGCAAGTATTTACTGAGCATCCTCAAAGAGCCCAGTGGGATGGATACAGAAGAAGAAGGGAGATCTTGCTGTTATCCTGCAAAGGCTCTGCTCTGGGTTAGAGCCAGAGATGAATTAGAGACACCTTCAGTTTATTCTGCCCTGAAGGACAGACTGTGGCATTATCTTATCCAGACCCTGATAAAAAAAATGATAAATATAGTTCTGGCTAGGATCACTGGATAGATGCTAAGGGCTCTAGGTTCTAGATCCCACTTGGATTCTTAAATGACAAGTCAGCTCCTTTGTTAAATAAAGGGGTTGGAGGGACAACTAGTTGGTTCAGTAGATAAAGAGCAATGCCTGGAGACAAAAGGTCCTGGGCTCAAGTTGGTCTCAGATACTTCCTAGCTGTGTGATTCTGGGCAGGTCATATAACCCTAATTGCTTAGCCCTTAGCGCTCTTCTGCCACCTGGAACTGATAGTATTGATTCTAAGATGGAAGGTAAGGATTTTAAAAGGGGGGACCCTGGTTGGACTGGACTGATTCCAAGGACGCTTTCTAGCTCAGGAAATAGAATGCTCATGACTGGAGGCAGAGATGTAGCTAGACATTTTGCCATGGGGAGTAAAATCAGTGGTTTGAGGCATAGGGATAGGAGTTTTCATTCCATGCTGTTTCTTCTAAGTGGCTGACCAATCATTTGATTCCACAGGGCTTTGGGTGGAGAAATGGGGTTAGGGACTAGGAGAGCTGGTTTAATTGTAAATTTAGTAATCAGGGGAGAGGAGGAAGTCTGCCTCCCCCTCCTCCAGCAACCCTGTCTTGGAATCGAATTCTGATCCTCCAATTTAAAGAACACAGGCTAGAAGAGAATTGGGAGAATTTTTTCTTTAGATCAAAGTGAGGAGACAGTCCATCTCTGTGAGATATTAGTGCTTAATGCAAAAACCTAAGGGTCCTGCCCAAGTTATGGTTCTGGATAGAGGCGTGGACAAACTGATTTGTGTCAGCCCCTTCAAGACTAGGGGGTTCTGCTAGGGGAGAAAACTTTCAATGGAGTGTAAAAAAATGTTGTGGAGTATGTGAGCATGAGTGTGTGTGTATGTGTGTGGAGATGGAGGAAGGGGGGGTTGTTCTTTCAGTAAATTGGATTTACTTTTTAAATGGGCCGATGAACAGCCCCACTAATTCAGGGAACTGCAGAGACAGCAGCATCTGTTAGCTCCACCAGCAAAACAATCAGGAATCAAAACACTAACCAACAATGGCAAGGGCTGGCTCATTTCATCATGAGGGCCAAGAATAAACCAGCCTTGGTAAGTGGGGCCGCCACTCTGGCGCAGAGATCCACCTCGGCTCATCAGCCCCTATTCTTCCCTCCCAGAGGTGGGTCAGCTCTTCAATGAGCTCTGAATGTGGCACACTGGATGAGAGGTGGTGGGTATGAGGGAAGAGGGACTGTATTTTGGAAGTCCAACTTTGCCAGGGACCTATGGTGATACTGGAGGGTATGACTGAGTTCCTCTGGGTCAAGGTTTTTGCAATCAACATTCAATCAATCAAGTAATCAATCATTACTTGCCCAATGCTTATTTTGAGTCAGACATTGGGGATACAAAGATAAAAGGAATTACATTCTGTAAGATAGAATGAAAAGGCCTTGCTGGTGGTAGGCCAGTGGATTTTGGAACTGGCAGGGACCTTAGAGGTCTAGTTCAACCCCTTCATTTTATAGAGAAAGAACCCTAGTCCTAGGGGAAAGTTACTTGACCCAAATCACAGGTAGTAAGAGAAACAGGATTTGAACCAAGATTCTCTGATTGGAGACCCAGTTATCTTTCTACTATAGAGATTAGGCTTGGACTTGTTTCATTTTTATAGGGAATTTCCAGATGAGGAAACTCACTCTCCCAATGCAGGTCAGAACTTTCTCTGTCATGTATAAATTTACATTGCTGCTGAGAGCATTGGTGAGGTTAAGTAACTTATCTAGGATCAGATAGCCATTATGGATCACAGGTAGGACTAGAACCCAGGTCTTCCTGGCTTTGACACCAGCTCAGAATCTCTGCTCTGACTGCTGTGAATCCTGCCAGTGAGGCCCTTGCCCTTGGGGCTGCCTGGTCATCCCCAAGACCATGAAGGATGTGGGAGGTTCGATATTTGACTAGACTGAGAGGCTGCAAGGGTTATAATAATAACTCGTCCTATTTAGATAGCCCCGCCCCCTCAGGAGAGTCTAGCCCTTCGGGAGCATTAGTGGGTGGCAAAAATCATTTATTTATTACCCAGCACTTAGGCAGCTCTCTGGGTTGCTACCCAGTGCTCAGAGCCCTCTCCTGCCTTAACCTGGCAGGGTTCCATGAGGCCCTGAGCCACATCGGAGCTTGGAATGGTGGAAGGAAGAGAGGCCAGGAGGAGTGGTCAGTTAATGCTATCCTAGGCTGCACTGAGAGGTCCAGTGTACCCGAACGGGAGAACGTTCTCTGTCCTGGGGAGAGCATATCTGGGCTGTTGTCTTCAGTGCATGGCACCATATTTTAGAAAGATGCTGTATGTATTTTAGGAAGATGCTCTGGAAGAGGGAGAAGGGTGGGCTGGTTGGTATGCTATGAGAAGAGTAGTTGAAGGAACTGGTGATGTTTATACCACAGAAGAAAACCAGGTGGTGAGAGTGATGGAAGAAGGGCTGTACACATGGTTGCTATCTTCAATTATGTGCAAGGGGGATTAGATTTGTTCTGCCTCGTCCCAGAAAGCAGAATTAACATCATGATTATAGCATAATGAGCTGGAAGGAACCACAGAGGCCATTTAGCTCAGCATCCTACCTACAGATGAGAAGAGTGAGGCCCAGAGAGGTAAGGAAGTGACTTGTTCAAGGTCATGAAGGTAGAGGGATGAATAGATTTTTAGGTGTTTGCTATGGGCCAGGCATTGTGCTAAAGGTCTGTGATATTAGTAAAAGCAAACTAGTAGTCCCTGCCCTTAAGGGGCTCATGAGGATGACAAGTTTTTTCTACTCAGACACAGAGGGAAGAATTGGCATCACAGATCTAGAGACGGAAGGGAGATTATGGCCACCTTTCCCAAACCTCTCACTATACAATGGCAAAACAGGATAACAGAGGCTAAGACTTTCCCAAAGACAGACAGACAGACAGAATAGCTAGATTGACAGAGAGATACATGAACAGGGACAGAGACAGATAGACAAAAATAGATAGACAGACAGAGATAGATATAGACAGATGGATAAACGGATAGGTATAGTCAGAGAAGCAGATACAGAGAGACAGATAGACAGAGGCAGAAACAGACAGACAGATGGGGAGATAGATACAGACAGATATAAACAGATGAGTAGATACATAGAGAGACAGACAGAGACATAAAGACAGATAGAGACAAAGAGGCTAGAAAGATAAATGACAGTGGATAGACAGACAGATACATAAACAGAGACAGACAGATAAAAATAGACAGTTATAGACAGATGAGTAGATAGATATAGCTAGATGAGGAGATGAATAGGAACAGATAGAAAGAGACAAACAGATGGGTAGATAGATACAGATAGATATAGACAGGTAAGTAGATACATAGAGACAAACAGATAGAGAGATAGAGACAGATCAAATAGAGACAGAGGGGCAGATAGAGACAAACAGATGGATAGATAGATTCAAACAGATGAGTAGATAAAGACAGACAGACAGGTAGATAAGTAGGTTGCATAATAGAGGAAAAGCAGATTCAACATGCTAGAAGAGCAACTCAAGTGGGGGAAAGGGCAAGAAGGATAGAGAATTCCAGAGAAAGAACAGAAGAGTTGAGAAGATCCAAGCAGTTACTTCACTTCTCTTTGGGAACTCCTTCAGAGAGGTTGGTGTGAGAGAACCTCTGAGCTTGATCATCCTTCTGTGACTCCAGACCCCCTGAATCCAGTGGAAGGTAACAGGAGTGGATAGGACTTTATCATAAAGCCATCCACTCAAGGAAGATTTCCTCTCTATCACTCTAAAGTGGTCCTTGTGAACTTCATATTATAAATAAGGCAGACAGAAGTCAGGAAAGCTCTCACAACTGACTCAGGGGGGTCAGTCAGTCAGCCTGACCCTTCAGGACTTAGGATTCAGAAGAGGGTCAGTTGTTAGTCTCTTAGGGACTTCCTACATCCCGCTTTCCCATTGCCTTACCCAACAATCCTATTTATCCTATCTTATGTGTGTTCCATAAGAATTAATAGCTGTTTTTTTAGATCAAGTGCCTACCTCAAATATCTAGGGAGAGGGACCTGAAGCTTGGGGATAAGAGCTATATTTTCTCCTCAAGGAGGGAGAATCAGTTCAGTCTTGGATCTTACATTCAACCCAGTCTCTAAAGGAATATATTCTGTAATTCTGAAGACAACTAGTGTGGGATTTACTAAGGAAAGAGAGGGGAGAAACAATCTATCCCCCCTTCTCTCCTTTCTGGCTCTATTCTATCTCTCTCACACTTTGGCCTCAAATTAAACATAGTGGGTGGCTCCATTTCCCCCCATCCATTACTGTAGATAGGCAGATAAGTCAGCAGAAACAGATAGATGGGTAAAGACAGACAGACAGATAGATAGATAGATAGATAGATAGATAGATAGATAGATAGATAGAAGGATTGGCAGATAGATAGAAGGATTGGCAGATAGATAGATAGATAGATAGATAGATAGATAGATAGATAGATAGATAGATAGATAGATAGAAGGATTGGCAGATAGATAGAAGGATTGGCAGATAGATAGAAGGATTGGCAGATAGATAGAAGGATTGGCAGATAGATAGATAGATAGATAGATCGATAGATCGATAGATAGGTAGATAAGTAGGTAGATAGGTAGGTAGGTAGGTAGGTAGGTAGATAGATAGCAGATAGACAGACAGACATAGATATAGTCATTAAGTACTTACTATGTGTCAGGTTCTGTGCTAAGGCCCAAGGATACAAATACAGATAAGCAAGGTAATTCCTGCCCTGAAGAAGTTTACATTTTAATGGTAGCAAATTCCAGGACTAGAACTTAAAGTTTGAGTTCAGGACATCATGGTTGATCAGGAAAGTTCATGTCTCTTTCTATTGTACCAGGCTGTCTCCCTAGGAGCAATAAGTGGAAATATTGGTGGACAGTTGAGACTGGATTCTGGAGGAAATGGGCTCTGTATTGTTGGAGGTTACATGATAATGTCTTATACCTGGTGTGGTGTAGCAGTGGATGACTTTTGGTCAGAGTCTGGTTAGACTCAACGGCCTTTGAGGTTCCTTCCAGCTTTGAGAAGTCATGATTCTGTGAGAGAGGACCAGGAGTCAGATGCCCAGGGAGATAAATGTCAGACTGAACAACAGGAAGCAGGCCATGGTGCACTATGATGGCTGACAGACTTTAGGGCTAGAGGTTCTTTTGGGTTGTGGTAGGTCTTTGTGGACCCCAATTCCCTAATGGCAGGGAGTCTGGGAGGGCCACTGTCCTGTTTGTCTTTCTGGTGGGGAACATCCCCAGCAGCCTTCACCACTGCATTCTGTATTTTAGCATCCAGAGAATGGGCAGTCTCTCACAGTCATAAGGGCCTTGGCAATCTCACCCTAAACCATTATCTATGGAGTATAGGAATTCAGGTTTGGAAAAGGAATTCTGAGAGATAATCTAGTGAATAGCTTTCCTTAATCAGAGAAGGAATAGACCCAGAAAGGTTAAGTTGCTCAGCCAAGGTCACACAGCTAAGAAGTGACAGAGCTAGGATTTACAAACAGATATTTATATCTAGTCCTTATTTCATTACACTACTCTGCCTTTTCCATTCATATATATACATATAGATATATAGTTACATAAATGTAATTTTTACATTACCTTTATTTGTGATTTTTGTCTTCCTCTTACTTAACCCAAGGAGCCAATCTATGTGCTAAAGAATTTTTAAAAAGCACAAATGACAAAGAATAAAAAAGAAAAAAGCCTAGTTAATAAAAAGTAATTAGCAAATTCTTTGGAGTCATGAGACCAAGATCAAGGTTCAATTCCCACTTTTGACACTTACTGCCCTGGGAATTGAGTGAGCCACACTTGACTACATCTTGTGACTCACTTCTGGACCTAGTTCAATTCTCTTTCTATTCAATTGTGCATCTAGTCCAATTTCTGTCTTGTGAGAAAACTTTATTTGATTGTGGGAATTGTAAATAAAAACACACTTTATAGAATTATTTGAACCTAACCCTGTGTAGCTGGAAAGTTGGAAAACCTCTACTTGTTTCTTAGATACTCTTAATAAGGAACTATACTATGATGACCAGAAACCAAATCAGATCTGAAGACTGATGCAAGGAATTTTTCTTGCAATTATAAATCTCAAGCAATCCATACACCTTATCAAAAAACTGGGTCCATACCAACTAATCGGTTATTGTTTTCATTTTCCTTTGACTGAATACAGATACTTGATGGGAGTAGGACTCCTCATTTTTTTTTACAGTTTCATGGAATTATACTTGTTTGTGCTGCCCCTCCCAATTTGGAAAGTCCCAATCTTTCCTCCAATTAGAAATCAGATTACCTAATTTTGTATCTAGGCTCATTTTGTTTAAATCAATTGGTTTTATCCATTCCTATTGAAAACACTAGAAAGTATAAGAATATCTGGGATTTTCCTCAAAATAATAAGCAGTATTTATTTAAAACAATAAGCAAATATCATATGCAATGGGGTTAAGTTAGAAGCCTTCCCAATAAGATCAGGAGTGAAGCAAGAATGCACATTATCACTACTTTTATTTAATATTGTACTAGAAATGCTAGTAGTAGCAAGAGAGAAGAAAAGAAAATTAAAGGATTGAAGTAGGCAATGAGGAAACTAAACTATCACTCTTTGAAGATGATATGATGGTAAACTTAGAGAATCTTAGAAAAATCAACTAAAAAGCTAGTGTAAATAATTAGTAAATTTAGCAAAATTTCAGGATACAAAATAAACCCACATAAATCATTAGCATTTCTATACATTTCCAACAAAAATCAGTGGCAAGAGTTAGAAAGAGAAACTATATTTAAAATCACTCTATACAATATAAAAGATTTGGGAATCTACTTGCCAAGATATACTCAGGAATCATATGAACATGATGACAAAACACTTTTCCCACAAATAAAACTAGATCTAAATAACTGGAAAAACATGAATTGCTCATGGGTAGGATGGCTGATATAATAAAAATGACAATTCTACCTAAATTAATTTACTTATTCAATGCAATACCTATTAAACTACTGAAAAACTTTTTTTATAGTATTAGAAAAAAAAAACAAAGTTCATTTGGAAGAACAAAAGATCAAGAATATCCAGGGAAATAATGGAAAAAAATTGAAGGATGGTGGCCTAGCAGTACCAGATCTTAAACTGTGGTGTAAAAACAGTGATCATCAAAACAATATGGTATTGACTTAGAGACAGAAGGGTGGATCAGTGGAATAGACTTGGGGTAAATGACCTCAGAAAGATAGTGTTTGGTGAACCCAAAGATTCTAGCTTTTGGGACAAGAACCTACTATTTGACAAAAACTGCTGGGAAATTGGAAAAAAAGTATAGGAAAAATTAGGTTTAGAGGAGCATCTCACACACCTATACAAAGATAAATTTAAAATGGGTAAATGGTTTAAATATAAAGAGGGAAATTATAAGTAAATTAGGTCAACACAGAATACTATACCTGTCAGATCCATGGGAAAGGGAAGAATTTAAAACCAAGCAAGAGACAGAGAGTATTACAAGATTTAAAATGAATAGTTTTGATTAAATTACAAAGATTCTGTACAAGCAAAACCAATTCAACTAAAATGAACAATAAACTGGGGAACAATGTTATAACAAAACCATCTGACAAAGGTTGAATTTCTCAAATATAGAAGGAACTAAGTAAAATGTACAAGAAATCAAGCCATTCCCCAACTGATAAATGGCCATGGGATATGAATAGTCAGTTTTCAGATGATGAAATAAAGCTATCAATAATCACATGAAAAAGTGTTCTAAGTTCCTCCTGATTAGAAAAATGCAAATCAAAACAACTCAGAGATACCACTTCACAACTAGCAGATTGGCCAATATGACAGTAAAGGAAAATAATAAATGTTGGAGGGGATGTGGCACAATTGGGACACTAATCCATTGCTGGTAGAGCTGTTGATTGATCCAACCATTCTGGAAGGTAATTTGGAATTATGGCCAAAGGATTTTAAAATACTGCATACCTTTTGATCTAGAAATCTACTCCCTAGCAAACCACTACTGGGTTTGTACCCCCCCCAATAAAATAGTTTGTACAAAAATATTTATAGCCACACTACTTGCATTGGCAAAAAATTGGAAAATGAGGAGGATGTCCCTTGATTGGGGAATGACTGAACAAATTGTGGTGTATGATGGTGATGGAATACTATTGTGCTATAAGGAATGATGAATTACTTGATTTCTATATAAACTGGAAAGACCTCCATGAACTGATGTGGAGTGAATTGAGCAGAACCAAGAAAAGATTGTACACAGTAACTGAAACAATATGGGATGATCAAATGTAATAGACTTTGCTACTAATAGCAATGCAATGATCCAGGACAATCCTGAGAGATTATGAGAAAGAAAGCTATCCACAATGAGAGACAAAACTCTGGGAGTAGAAATGCAAAAGAAAAACATAGTTGTTCATTTGTTCATAAGGATATGTGATTTGAAGTTTTGGTTTTAAAGGATTGCTATATTACAAAAAAGAATAATATGGAAATAAGTTTTGATTGATAATAATACATGTATAACCCAGTGGAATTGTTTGTCAGCTTTGGGAGGGGGAGGTAAAAATGGAGAACACAAATTATGTAACATGGAAAATACTTTTTAAATTAATTGGTCTTATTTAATAAATTATTTTAATATATAAAAATCTGTCTCTCTTGTTATTCAGGATCCAGTATCCAATATGAGAGGGCCTGGTCTCAGTTTGTTATGCAATTGTCATGCGTTGCTTAATAAATTGATGTGCTCAGAATCTTGAACCTTTGCTTCCTCAGTCATTTTATCTTTCATCTACCACACTACCTGTAGAACCTGGGGTAAATGCTTTAATGTCCTTCACCCTTGGTTTTCTCATTTGTAAAATGAAGGGGTGGGACCAGATGGCCTCTTTTCCACTCTAGAGATCCTTTCCACTCTAGAGCTAGAATTCTACCATTGATGGAGTCTGACAGTATATCCCATACCCACAATGTAGAGAAAGTAGGTTGCCTCTTCTCCTTCCTCGTATTTTTTTTGGCAATGTGGATCATTTACATTAGCTGGATTTTTGTACCTTATGTCTTAAGGAATTAAAAGTAAATATTTCTTGGCTGATCCAGGACACTGGATTCCTTGAAGAAAACTTTAAGGGTCTCACTGTTTGATTTTTATAGGAAGTCACCTTCCTTCTCTCTGTGTTAGTGTCCTTGCCTGTGAAAGGGGAAAAAGAAACCCTTCCTGTGCAGTCTCTCAAATATTCCTGACTCCAGGATGTAGTAAGAAGAGAAGAATAGTGTTGAGCATGGAGTAGAGGAAGAAATTCACTGTGGGAGTTTGAATTTTTCTGTGAAAAATAATTAACCAATAAGCTTATGTGATAGCCTAAAAAAACTTGATGTGATGACGGTGGCAGTGACTATCTAGCTTCTCTTTGTGTCAAGGTGCCTTTGCACTTAACTTCGCCCCTTCCCTTTGGTCTCTGGTTGCTATCTAGACTCAGAAACCTCATCCATTGATTAAAAGATGTGATGGATAACCTCTCAGAATTCAAATGAGTCAGTTCTGGGTGTGTCCTTTTGATATATTATCTCTGGAATCTTTTTTCTTCCTCTGTCCATGGTATGAAGACCATTGCACTGGTGGCATTCAGTCTTCTCTCTCCTTTCCACCACTGCTGTGACCCAATTAGTATCTGCTCTATTTGGCAACAGATCCTCTGACCTTTTCATCCACTGATCCTCTTTCCTCCACTTTCCCTCTCCTGGGTGTCTAATGTCAGCTTTTAAACCTTTCTTTCTGTGAATTAAAACATGTTATAATAAAGGTCTATTGCTTTAAGCATTACTGACTAGTCTTACTCTTACTCTAATTTCCCTAAGTCCTCAAATTGATTAAATGGATTGAGGTCACTTCCCTGATTTACAGACAAGAAATGGATACATGAGAGTGGAGGTAACTTTCTTAGTATTCTTCATTTGGAATGTTGTAAAGGATATCATACTTAAGGTTAAGTTTGGATCAAATGTCCTCTGAGGTCCCTTCCAACTCACATTCTATGGATTCCAGAGTGAATGGGGGACTATAAAATCCTATATTATTATTGTAAGAATTCTATAAAAGAGTATAGGATTGTGTCCAGAGCTAGAAGGAACTCCTTTATTTTACAGATGAGGAAACTAAGACCCACAATGGTGAAATGACTTAACCATAGTCACACAGTTAAGATGTGTAAAGGGTATCATTCAACACATGTCTTTCTTATTCAAAGCTCAGCATCCTATTCATTATACAATATGGGGTATGCTGCAGTCAGCTCATATTAGCACTAGAGTCAATTGTTAATGTTTCAGTGTGAGTGATTATAGCTCAGAAAGCAGAAAATTCTACAAATCAGGGTTTGATTTATTGTTTTATTGACAGTATAGGCTTAGTAAAGTGATAGAGAAAACCTAAATTATACACATTTGCTTAAAATATGTCTTATATCCATTCCCCAACACACACACACACACACACACACACACACAGAACTGGTTGCTAAACATCTATCAGGACATTTTTGGATAAGAGGGACTTTTGAATCTGAGGGCATGATCTAGAGATGTCATGCTATAGGATGGATTGTCGAAGTGTTGATGAGACTAGAAAGCTCCAAATCCTTCCAAGGAAAAAAAATATAACCAAACTAAAATAGGACAACCTGGGGAGGAATTTATTAGAACACCTCACAGGTGTTCTTCACCAACAGGTGGCTGGCAGCTACTTAGATTCTAGGGAAAAGACAGCAGATAGGGGAGAATTTGTCCAGGTTTTTTTTCCTAGTACTTTTCAAAGAAGAGACACATTATCTGGCTTTCCAAAGTATCCCACTCATTAAAAGGTTTACAGTTGACTCTCATGGTCTAGGAGTACTTCTCCAGGCAGTAGCAAGGATGAAATATCTCTCAAGTCCATTTCCCATCATTCCATGCTTCAAGCAGTCAGTTACAATTTCTCAGGTACCTTGATACCAGGAAGGAGGCATACTGAATAGTGAACAAGGATGCTCTAGTGATTGGAAAGTTCTATCTTCCACCCCCCAACCCCCACTGTAAATGAATACACCATCTTATTGATTGCAGGTTAGTTTCCTGCTTGTGTGAATCATTGTGCTGCAGTGGAAAGAACTGAACTTGGAGTCGGATGATTTGGGTTCAAATCCTTGTCCTGCCACCCACTTCAATGGTGTCTCTGGGAAAAATGTGCCTCTTCTCTGGGCCCCTGTTTCTCCCTCTTATAAGATGACAGGGTTGGTCAAGGGAAACTAAATCCTTCCCAGCTTTAAATCTACAATTATCCAATCTGGTTATTCTTGGTTGAAGGGGTAATATCAAGTTCTTGAAGCTGAGAGCTGACTCCAAACACTGGACCATGTTAATATCACCCAAGAGCAGTTCCCTTGTGAGGCACTGCATCTGGCTGCCAGTCTCTGTCTCTTTTTATCCCATTTTTGACTGTCCCAAAAGGTTTTGAATCCAGACTTGGAGCCCATATTCGGCTTCAGTTTTCCTACTAGTTCTCTCAGTAAGGGAGATGGATAGTTTACCTTTCTATTTTTCTAACCAATTTAATCAAATAAACATTTATTAAGGACCTACTATGTGCTGTTGGCAAATGGATAGTAGCCCCAGAGTCTTACTGAGTGGCTGTGCTACCCTCATTAAATGAATGCCATTATTCCCACCACTGTTCCCCAGATGGCTGCCTTATCTGATAGCATTTTAGGACAATAGTGAAGACTGCTTGCTTTGGAACAGGAATACCTAGGTTTTAGTCTCATTACTGATTCTTGCTAGCTGTGTTACCATTGGAAAATTCCTTAACTTCTATGAATTTCAGTTTCCTTCTCTGTAAAATGGGGATAATGAGACTCATAATAATGCTTCACAGCATCATGGGATCATTGCTTTAGAATTAGTTCATTTTATGAATGAATAAACTAAGGTTCAGAGAGATGAAGTGACTGGTCACACAGCTAGTAAATAACAGAGCAGGGATGCAAAGCTACTTCCTTTGATTCTTACTCTTTATTTCCATGGCATCATTCTTTTTATAGAGTACCTAGAAAAACTTAAAAGCACTATGTAAGTAAAAATAATAAATGGCAATTGTTTTCTTCGTTATCATCATCATCATTGTTTTTATTATCATCCTAGGGGAAAGTGAACTACATGATCTCTAGATTCTCTGATGTTTTTCTTCCTTGCAACTTCTGCCCCAAACATAGGCATCTTGGAAACCATCCGGTGGAGACTCAGTGGAGGGTTCTGCGCCTGTTGACTCTTGCCACTCCAGGGTTGGCTTGTGGTGACATCAGACTCACCAAATTGCTTTTCTCTGTCCCCCACTACTCTCTTCATCCCACCCCAGCCTGCATCAGCAATTGCTGGGACTGAATAATTTATTGATCTTGTTTATTCCTCCCTTCCCAGCTTTTAGTGCCTTTCAAAGCCCCACCGCAGTCCATTCCTCACTCCCCAATAGCCTTGGACAGTGTCCTCCCTTCTGCTTTGGCCTCCCAAAAGCTGTTTTAGGGTTGTGGGGGAGTGGGAGAGGGTGACTAGATGGTTATCAATTATTCAGGCCCTGCCAGATCTGGGGCTGGGCCAGGCCAGATGTGGGGGTATTGGCCTGGTTGAGTAGCTGGATTTATCTTAGCTCAGAATCCATAGAGTGAGGATGTTAATGCATTGACATCTCTGCTGGCAGCTGATATACAGCTGACCAAGAGATGCTGAAATGGAGAATTGGAACTTCTTTGTTGGAATGAATCTCAGGTGCCATCAAGTTCAACCTGTTCCTGTAACATGAATCACCTATAACAATTTCATTTACATTTTAAAGTACAATGTTAGAGCAAGTGTTTTCTACTTTCAACCACTGTTTTTCAGAATCATATCCTTAATTAGGCAATTCACTTGTAAGCTCCTGGAGGGCAGATGCTGTGCCATACACTTCCTTGGATACCTTCTAGTCTCTGATAGGCTCTGGAATATAATTACAGGACTTACTCAAAGTCACATTCCTAGTAAATGGCAGAGCTAAAATTTGAACTCACATCTAATTCTGAATAGAACAGTAACAAATTACTGTGTATTATTATTAGCAGGGCAGAGTGAAAGAGTGGGAAAGGAATTGGGGAGCTGTAATCTTCAGGCTCTAGCTCTGACAGAGTGTCAGGATTCAGTGAAGACTCCTCCATCTGCTGTGAACCCAATGAGTCTTTTTTCTCTCAGCAGGAGTGATCAGGAAAACTATTTTGTTGGTCTGGGACACTGCCCCTGGTGCTGAATGTACATTCTTGTTCCTTGATGAAAGACTTGTTTTTTTTTTTTCTGGGATGCCCAGCCAAAAACAAACAAACAAACAAACAAACAACAACAACAACAAAGAACCCTTACTTTCTGCCTTAGTAGCAATTCTAAGATAGAAGAGTATCAAAAGCTAGGTAATTAGGGTTAAATGACTTGCCCAGGGTGATACAGGTATCTTTTATTATCAATAGGAAAGTTCTTCCTCATTCTCAGTTTCTCCAGGAGTCAAGTGTAGCCCAACAGAAGCTCCTCTCTCCCAATACCAGGGATTCTTAATTTAGGATTTCAGGGAGTCTTTGAACTTAGATGGGAAAAGATAATCTTAACTTTAATATAATTTATTTCCATTAATGATAATATATTTAATTTTATGTTTTAAAAACCACAATTCTGGAAGGGCTCTATTGGCTTTACCAGGCTGCCAAAACAATCCAGAACATAAAAGTTAAGAACATTTATCCTATATCCTTAAAGGCAGTGTAGTATAGATAGAGAGGATTTAGGTTCAAGATATATATTGACTGGGTGACCCTCAACAAGGTATTTTACCTCTCAGTCTTTGAAGTCACTCTCTAAGACTAAGTTGCTCTACTGAGGGAATTTATTTCCTGAAAGTTCCCTATAGCTCTGAAATCACAGATCATACATAGCTTGTGCTGGCCTTTATTGTAAAAGAGGGCCCTCTTTCCAGGGTAAAAGACAGCTGGGATTTGGTAATCAAATTAGAAATTTTCAGTGTGGCCTAGGAAAGGAGGAGGAGGAAGACATTCCTCTTTACAATTCCCTAAGAGTCAGTTGAGGTGAGTTGATGAGATGTTTTCTTTGATTCTCTCCTTCTGAAACCCTCCTTCCCCAATTCAAGACCAGGTGGTGGCAGGCTTTTTTTAGTTACTAATTAATAATTTAATTCCATTGGAATATAATTCTGTCTTCCTGAAGTTTGTGGATTATTATTTTCCCATCCATCCAGCAAATTATACATCTTCCACTCAGTGGTTTTTATCTGATGTTTGTCACAACATTGCACTGGGAGAATTACCCTGTGAACCAAGGGCCTTGGGGAAAAGATGTTTGATGTGATGTCCTGTAAGGGCTCTGAGAGGTCTGGGACTAGTTACATGGAGGATGCTGTAGAAGAGGGCATGGGCATGAAGAACTTTCTGGGATGACTTGAAACATAGTCTGCTCTGGAAGAAGGGGATGGATCATGTAATCTTTGGAGAGTCTTTCAGCATCTGGGAAATCAGTTTTGCTGTGAAAAAATCTAAGGATATTCTGAAATAGAAGTAAACATGTAGTCATCCTAGATAGTCCAGTGGGAGCTGGAAATCAGGCACTCTCACCAAGGCTTTCTTTTTTTTCCATTTTTTTCTAGGTATTCCAGTATAAGGAGGGCAGTTTAAATGAGTTCTTTTACCAGGGCAAATTTAGGGAGCCTGATAGAAGAGTCCTAGGGAAACATTGTCCTATTTATACTGTTCTTGGGGGCAATAGCTATAGTTTTATACAAAAGGTACTTCTTCCTCTATCAGCTTATAAACATTCTCCATTTCCCTCCCTTCCCTTCCCCTGTTTTCTGTTCTTGTTCCTTCCTCTTCCTTCTCTTTTCTTCCCTTCTTCTTTCCTCTCCCTTTATCTCCCATTTCCTCTCTTCTCCCCTTTCCTCTCTTCTTCTCTGTCCCCTCTTCTGTAATTCAGGTAGATAAAAGATACAATATCTAAAGCTGTGGCAGTTATTTTTTCTTCTTGTTTTCCTCTTTCTTTCTTCTTTGGCTCTGGGATGTGTGTGTATCATAGAATCTTAGTATAGTAGGATCATAGATTTAGACAAGTCCTCTCAATTTATAGATAAGGAAACTAAGACCCAAAGAGGTTAAATAGCAGTGAAGTAACACAATGGATATGGGCAACTAGGTGGTACATTAATAGAGTGCTGAGCTTAAAGTTAGGAAAATTCATTTTTGTGAGAGTTCAAATCTGGTTTCAGACACTAGCTATATGACCCTGGACAAGTCACTTAACTCTCTTGTTTCCTCATCTGTAAAATGAGCTGGAGAAGGAATGGCAAACTACTTTGGTATCTTTGCCAAATGGGGTCTTGAAGAATCAGACATGGCTGAAATGAAAAACAATTGAATTGTCACAAAGCACAGTGGATAGAACACTGGTATTGAAGTCAGGAAAACCAGGGTTCAAATCCTGCCTCAGATACTTACTAGTTATGTGACATGGGGCAAGTCATATAATCTCTCTCAACTTCAGTTTGCTAATCTGTGAAATGGGGATAGGAATGTCTGCAGTACTTATCTCACAGGGGTGAAATGAGGCTAAAATGAGGTAAATGCTCAATAATTTGAAAATATTAAATTTTTAAAAATCAAATGAAATATACTTTGTAAACCTTAAAGCCCAAGTTATTATTCCTATTGACTTGGCCAGAATAACACAACTAGTAAGTGTCTGAGGAAGGATTCAAACCCAAGCCTTCCTGATTTCAAAAATAGTGCCCTAGGCCACTAAACTAGATTTCATATTAATTTCTTGGTGAAAGGGATCAGAGACAGAGGATGTGGAAAGACAGAATGAAGCTTCCTCTTCCCCATCACTACTTCCTACCTCCAGATCTGAGATTAGGCTTTGTTTTCCCTCCCTTCCCCAGGAGGCTGTGGACCAGCTCTTTCTCCCCTAATCTTTTCCTATCATCTCCCACAGGCTGTTATAGGCTTCCTTCACCTTGGCCAGCGCCCATGCTAATGAGTTACTAATGTAGGCAAATCACATCAGCTGCATAAAGAAGGCATTTGGGGACATGATCCGTCAGCTTGAGGAGCTGGCTGGCCACTTTCTCCTGCTTTGGCTCTAATCAGGGTTGTGTGGCTTGAGATTTTCTCCTGTCACTTCTCATTAGGGCCAATGGCCCAAGTGCCTGCCAGTGGGCTGTGGGGCATGATAGGCCACCATCTACTCTTGGGGGTCTCAGGGGATGCTCTGGTCCAGGTGTTCAGCATAGGTGAATCCTGTGGGTCAGTACAGGTTAAGACTAGTCAGAAAGGTTTTGCCTCAGTGGTTCTCCATATCCTTTGCATCAAAC
Source organism: Monodelphis domestica (assembly GCF_027887165.1). Classification (NCBI taxonomy): domain Eukaryota; kingdom Metazoa; phylum Chordata; class Mammalia; order Didelphimorphia; family Didelphidae; genus Monodelphis; species Monodelphis domestica. The sequence goes on from NC_077228.1 coordinate 501,105,428, forward strand.
TGGGAACAAAAGGTTTTAGGGAACAGCCCTAACCTGTTACCCAAAGTCCATGGCCATTTAATTACTTCTTAAAAAGAAAACTGTATGTTCTGCTTTAATATCCATTCTAAGACAGAAGGATAAAGGCTAGGCAATTGGGGTTAAGTCACTTGACCAGGCTCACACAAATTAGGAATTCTCTAACTCCAGATTTGAACCCTGGTCCCTCTGACTTCAGACCTCGCACCCTATCCACTGTGATACTTACCTGCTCTAACCATTTAGTTTCTCTGAGACTCACTTTATTCTGTCAAATCAGGAATAAGTCTGATCCAGCATAAATAGAAGTGGCCATGGAGTCAAAAGACCTGGAGTCAGACCCAAGCTCTTTTACATACTAGTTGTGTGACCCTGGACCTGTAACTTAGACTCTTTGGGCTTAATTTTATTTTTCTGTAAAATGAAGGGTTTGGACTAGATAACCCTTAATAAGCCTCCCCTCTCTAGGTTTATCATTCTAAGAGTATAGTTCAATGGAAAAGAGAAGTGAATTTGGAACTAGAGGAAATGGGGTTCAACTCCTCATTCTTTTGTTTATTACCTAGGAGACCCTGGCCAAATAATATAGCTTTTCTGAGCCTCAGTTTTCTCTTCTGGAAAATGAGAGGAGTCACACTTGAAGAATTCTAAGCTTCCTTTTAAGTTCATGAGCAGATAATCCCTAAATTCCTTTTCAAATCTAGTATTTTATGACAGTCACGAGCAGTGAGTATGCTGGTAAAATATTTAACAGCCTACTCTTCAGAAAAAGTAATGGACCCACAATGTGCTTGTAAGTTTTATCAATGAGGTTTTCTCCACTTTCTAAAGTCTAGACAATCCACAAAGCAATGAATCAAGCTCTGACATACAGTGTTTGCCAATTTCTAGGGTGTAAATGCTTACACGGTAAATTTAACTATCAGCTCTCAAGTGCTGATTTCATCTGGCTCCAGCATACCCCTGTTCACAGCAAGATATTAATTCAGACCAACTCTAATAGCACCCCTGTTTAGAGAACATCCACAGAAAAGCAAAGATGGATGCGGAATAGACTGCATTTCCCCATCTCTGAACATCAGGTCTGGTCCTCTTAGTCATCCTGGATCCACAGGAAGCATAGAACTTTAGAACCTTAAGTGAGGATCTAGAGAACTATGGTAAAGACAGAGAAGATAGAAGACTCACCTTTTGTAATGAAATGGTGAAAGGATCATAGATTCAGGACTGAAAGGGTCCCCAGGGTCATCTAGTCCAATTCCTTCCTCTGGCAAATGAGGAAATTGAATGAATAAATGACAATTTATCAAGTGGTAGATACATACAAATCACTGTGCTAAGTGCTGGGGATGCAAATATAAAAGTAGAGTTAATCCTTCCTCTCAAGGAATCACATTCTAAAGTCTGAAGTGGAGGGTCAGGGAAGATAATACCCATAGGAAGTTTTGGCTATGCAAGTCCTATTGAAAGGCCCTATGGTTCTCAGGATCTCTAGGGTTGGAGGCACAGAAACATCCTAAGATCGTGGCACTGGGGTTGGAAAGGACTTCAAGTGCCATCTAACTGAAAACTCTCATTTTACAGGTGAGAAACTGAGTCATACTGAGATTTAAGTGAGTTTTTTTGGGTCATACAGATTGTAAATAGAAGTCAAGATTCAAACCCAGTTCCTTTGACTTTAAGCCATTCGACTAAATACTTTACATAGTAGTAATATACAAAGTAAAATTTTTTTTTGGTAAAATTTCTTTCAGCTGTTCTTCACTTGTTTTTTTAAGGACTGTCCAATACTCCATGACCCCATATTAGGGCTTTCTTGGCAAAGATTTTGGAGTAATTTTTTAGACATTTTTTATTTGGTCAATTTCCTTGGTTACAATACCATTTTCTATTCCTCAATCACCTCCCCACCCCTCCCATAGTGTACGTGCAATTCCAATGAGTATTGTATGTGTCCTTGATCAGAATCCCTTTCCATGTTGTTGTTGTTTGCACTAGGATGTTCATTTAGAGTCTACATCCCCAATCATATCCCTTCGACCTATGTCATTAAGCAGTTGTTTTTCTTTGGTGTTTTTACTCTCACAGTTTTTCCTCTGAATGTGGATAGTGTTTTTTCTCCTATATCCCTCAGGGTTGTTCAGGATCAATGCCTTACCACTAATGGAGGAGTCCATTACATTCAATTGTACCACAGTGTATTAGTCTCTGTGTACATTGTTCTCCTGGTTCTGCTCCTTTTGCTCTGAATCACTTCCTGGAGGTTGTTCCAGTTCACATGGAATTCCTCCACTTTATTATTCCTTTTAGCACAATAGTATTCCATCACCAACATATACCACAATTTGTTCAACCATTCCCCAATTGAAGGGAATCCTCTCATTTTTCCAATTTTTGGCCACCACAAAGAGCACAGCTATGATTATTCTTGTACATGTATTTTTCCTTATTATCTCTTTGGGGTACAAGCCCAGTAGTGCTATGGCTGGATCAAAGGGCAGACAGTCTTTTGTCGCCCTTTGGGCATAGTTCCAAATTGCCCTCAAGAATGGTTGGATCGATTCACAACTCCACCAGCAATGCATTAATGTCCCTTCTTTGCCACATCCCCTCCAGCATTCATTACTTTCCTTTGCTGTCCTGTTAGCCAATCTTCTAGGTATGAGGTGATACCTCAAAGTTGTTTTGATTTGCATTTCTCTGATTACGGGAGATTTAGAAGACTTTTTCATGTGCTTATTAATGGTTTTGATTTCTTTGACTGAAAATTGCCTATTCATGTCCCTTGACCATTTATCAATTGGGGAATGACTTGATTTTTTGTACATTTGATTTAACTCTTCATAAATTTGAGTAATTAGACCTTTGTCAGAGGTTTTTGTTATGAAGATTGTTTCCCAGTTTGTTATTTCCCTTCTGATTTTGGTTACATTGGCTTTGTTTGTACAAAATCTTTTTAATTTGATGTAGTCAAAACTAAGTCTTGTTTGGTTTTAAAATATTTCCCTTCCCAAAGGTCTGACATGTATACTATTATGTGTTCACATAATTTACTTATAGTTTCCTTCTTTTTTTTCAAGTCATTCACCTATTCTGAGTTTATCCTGGTGTAGGATGTGAGGTGTTGATCCAAACCTAATCTCTCCCATGCTGTCTTCCAATTTTTCCAGCAGTTTTTTTTTTTCAAATAGTGGACTTTGGTCCCAAAATCTGGGATCTTTGTGCTTGTCATAGACTGTCTTGCTGAGGTCATTTATCCCATGTCTATTCCACTGATCCTCATTTCTGTCTCTTATCCAGTACTAAATTGTTTTGATGATTGTTGCTTTGTAATATAGTTTGAGATCTGGGACTGCAAGGCATATTTCCTTCAAATTTTTTTCATGATTTCCCTGGATATCCTTGATCTTTTGTTCTTCCAAATGAACTTTGTTAGGTTTTTTCTTAATTCAGTAAAAAAGTTATTTTGGTATTTCAATGGGTATGGCACTAAAGAAGTAAATTAATTTGGGTAGGATTGTCACTTTTATTATGTTAGCTCATCTTACACATGAGCAATCAATGTTTTTGCAATTGTTTAGATCAAGTTTTAGTTGTATGGAGAGTGTTTTGTAGTTGTGTTCATATAGTTCCTGTGTTTGTCTTGGCAGATAGATTCCTAAGTATTTTATTTTGTCTAGGGTGATTTTGAATGGAATTTCTATTTCTAATTCCTGCTGCTGAGATGTGTTGGAGATATATAAAAATGCTGATGACTTATGTGGGCTTATTTTGTATCCTGCAACTTTGATAACATTGTTGATTATTTCCACTAGCTTTTTAGTTGATTCTCTAGGATTCTTTTAGCAGATCATCATATCATCTGCAAAGCGTAATAGCTTGGTCTCCTCATTGCCAATTTTAATACCTTCAATTTCTTTTTCTTCTCTAATTGCTAGTGCTAGTGTTTCTAGTACAATGTTAAATAATAGAGGTGATAATGGGTATCCTTGTTTCACTCCTGATCTTATTGGGAATGCATCTAGTTTATCCTCATTGCAGATGATGTTGGCTGATGGTTTTAGATAGATACTATTTATTATTTTTAGGAAAGACCCTTCTAATCCTATAATTCATAGTGTTTTCAATAGGAATGGGTGTGGTATTTTGTCAAAGACTTTTCCTGCGTCTATTGAGATAATCATGTGATTTTTGTTGGTTTGCTTGTTAATATGGTTAATTATGGGGATGGTTTTCCTGATATTGAACTATCATTGCATTTCTGGTATAAATCCTACCTGATCATAGTGAATAACCCTCCTGATCACTTGCTGAAGTCTTTTTGCATCTATGCTCATTAAGGAGATTGGTCTGTAGTTTTCTTTCTCCATTTTTGACCAGCCTGGCTTTGGAATCAGTATCATATTTGTGTCATAAAAGGAATTTGGTAGAACTCTCTCTTTGCTTATTATGTAAAATAGTTTGTATAGTATTGGGATTAGCTGTTCTTTGAATGTTTGATAGAATTCACTTGTGAATCCATCAGGCCCTGGGGATTGTTTCTTAGGGAGTTCTTTGATGGCTTGTTCAATTTCTTTTTCTGATATGGGATTATTTAAGAATTCTATTTCTTCTTCTGTTAATCTAGGCAATTAATATTTTTGTAAATATTCATTCATATCACGTAGATTGGCATATTTATTGCCATATAATTGGGCAAAATAGTTTTTAATGATTGCTTTAATTTCCTCTTCTTTGGAGGGGAGGTCCCCCTTTTTGTCTATGATACTGTTAATTTGGTTTTCTTCTTTCCTTTTTTTAATTAGATTGACCAGTACTTTGTCTATTTTGTTTGGTTTTTTCAAAATACCAGTTTCTAGTCTTATTTATTAGTTCAATAGTTCTATCACTTCAAATTTTATTAATTTCTCCTTTAATTTTTAGGATCTCTAATTTGGTTTTCATCTGGGGGGTTTTAATTTGTTCACTTTCAAATTTTTGATTTGCATCTCCAATTCATTAATCTCTGCCCTCCCTAATTTGTTAATACATGAACTCAAGGATATAAATTTTCCCCTGAGTACTGCTTTGTCTGCATCCCATGAAGTTTGAAATGATGTCTCATCATTGTCATTTTCTTCAGTGGAATTATTGTTTCTATGATTTGTTCTCTAACCAATTTTGGAGAATCATATTATTTAATTTCCAATTAATTATTTTTTATTTAAACATTATTTTATTTGGACATTTTCAAGCATTATTCATTGGAAACAAAGACCATTTTCTTCCACCACCCCCCCCCACTGCCACCCTTCACATGTCTGACGCGCAATTCCACTGGGTATCACATGTGTCCTTGATCTGAACCCATTTCCATGTTGTTGGTATTTTCATTAAGGTGTTCATTTAAAGTTACTCCTCAATCATATTCCCTCAACCCCTGTAGTCAAGCAGTTGCCTTTCCTTGATGTTTTTACTCTCACAGTTTGTCTTCTGCTTGTGGATAGTGTTTTTTCTCATAGATCCCTGCAGATTGTTCATGGACATTGCATTGACACGAGTGGAGAAGTCCATTATGTTCAATTGTACCACAGTGTATCAATCTCTGTGTATAATGTTTTCCTGGTTCTGCTCCTTTTGCTCTGAATCACTTCCTGGAGGTTGTTCCAGTCTCCATGGAATTCCTCCACTTTATTATTCCTTTTAGCACAATAGTATTCCATCACCAACATATACCACATTTTGTTCAACCATTCCCCAATTGAAGGGAATCCTCTCATTTTCCAATTTTTGGCCACCACAAAGAGCGCGGCTATGAATATTCTTGTACATGTCTTTTTCCTCACTATCTCTTTGGGGTACAAACCCAGCAGAGCTATGGCTGGATCAAAGGGTAGACAGTCTTTTATTGCCCTTTGGGCATAGTTCCAAATTACCCTCAAGAATGGTTGGATCGATTCACAACTTTACCCTATGAATTAATGAATTAATGCCCCTACTTTGCCATGTCCCCTCCAGCATTCATTACTTTCCTTTGCTGTCATGTTAGCCAATCTGCTAGCTGTGAGGTGATACCTCAGAGTTGTTCTGATTTGCATCTCTCTGATAATCAGAGATTTAGAAGACTTTTTCATGTGCTTATTAATAGTTTTGATTTCTTTGACTGAGAATTGCCTGTTCATGTCCCTTGCCCATTTTTCAATTGGAGAATGGCTTGATTTTTTGTACAACTTGTTTAGCTCTTTAAAAATTTGAGTAATTTGATCTTTGTCAGAAGTTTTTGTTATGAAGATTGTTTCCCAATTTGTCGCTTCCTCCAATTAATTTTTGATTTGGCTCTCCATGTACCCTTACTGATCATTATTTTTATTGCATTATGATATGAAAAGATTGCATTTATTATTTCTGCTTTCCTGAATTTGTATGCCATGCTTTTATGACCTAGTATATGGTCATTTTTGTGAATGTACCATGTGCTGCTGAAAAGAAGGTGTTTCCTTTTTGTCTCTATTTTTCTCCATATATCTATTAACTCTAATTTTTCTAAGATCTCATTCACCTCTTTTACCTCTTATTTATTTATTTATTTATTTGATTTATCTAAATTTGGTAGTGGTAGGTTCAGGTCTCCCATTAGTATAGTTTTACTATCTATTTCCTCCTTCAATTCTACTATTTTTTTCCATTAGAAATTTGGGTGCTATATTATTTGGTACACACATGTTGATTAATGATATTTCCTCATTGTCTATACTTCCTTTTATCAGGATGTATTTACTTTCCCTATCCCTTTTAATCTGGTTATTTTTACTTTGGCTTTGTCAGATATTATGATTGCAACTCCTGCCTTCTTTCTATCAGTTGAGGCCCAATAGGTCTTGCTCCAACCTTTAATTCTGACCTTGTGAGTATCTACCTGCCTCAGGTATGTTTCTTTTTGACAACATATGGTAGGATTTTGGATTCTAATCCACTCTCCTATTTGTCTACGTTTTATGGGTGAGTTCATCCCATTCATGTTCAAAGTTATGATTGTCACTTGTGAATTCCATAGCATTTTTATATCCTCTCCTAGCTTTGTCCATTCTTCTTTTGTTATATCTTTTTAAACAAGTAGTTTACTTTTAATCAATCCCCCTAATCCCCTCCCTTGATATGCTTCCCTTCCTGGTTCCTTCCTTTTTGTTCCCTTCCTGTTTTTTTAGCATCTGTTAAGTTCCCTCCTCCCTCTCCTTCCTTCCATTTTTGTACTCCCTCCCCTTAACCCCCTTAGTTTCCCCTTCTCCCTTATCCTGTAGGATGAGATAGAATTCAGGATACTAATAGATTTAGATGCTCTTCCCTCTCAGATTTGATTTCACTGAGAGTAAGGTTTAAGTATTACCTACTAGCACTCTCTTCTCCTTCTTATGAGTATTTTCCCCTCCCCTTCCCATGTGTATCTTTGTGTGAAAAAGATTATTCTATTTATTTTATTTCTTCAAGTATCTCTTGGTACCATCATCGATTCCCCCCACCCTTTTTCTTTTCTTTTTTTTGCATATCATCTTATAGCTCTTAATGCCCCAATCTTTTCCTATGAGTGATTCTTCTAATTATTATAATAATGAATATAATTTTTGAGAATTACAAATCACATTTCCTCATATATTAATATGTAGGTTGATCTAATTGTATCCCTTAAAGAAGAGAGTTTGAATAAAAAACCATTTTTCTCCTTTTCCCTCTCTGTCTCTTTTTATGTTTCTCTTGATTTTTGTGTTTGGATATCAAATTTTCCACTTAGTTCTGGTCTTTTCTTTACAAATACTTGGAAATCTTCTATTTTGTTGAATTCCCATACTTTCCCCTGGAAATATATAGTCAATTTTGATGGATAGTTGATTTGTGGTTGAAGATCCAGTTCTCTTACCTTTCTGAATATCATGTTCCAGGCCTTGAGGTCCTTTAGTATGGAAGCTGCCAGGTCTTGTATGATCCTGATTGGTGCTCCTTGGTATCTGAATTGTCTCTTTTTGGCTTCTTGTAGAATTTTCTCCTTAGCTTGAAAGCTTTGGAATTTGGCAATTACATTCCTGGGAGTTATATTTTGGGGATTTAGTGTAGAGGGTGTTCTATGAACTCTTTCAATGTCTATTTTGTCTCCTTGTTCAAGAACATCAGGGCAGTTTTCTTGGATAATTTCTGGTATTATGACGTCAAAATTTCTGTTTATTTCTGGTTTTTTAGGTAGACCAATGCTTCTCAAATTGTCTCTCCTTCCCCTGTTTTCCTTATCTGTCACCTTGTCAGTGAGATATTTTATGTTTTCTTCTAATGTGTCAGTCTTTTGACTTTGCTTTATTAATTCTTGCTGTTTTGCAAGATCATTGTTTTCCAGTTGCCTAATTCTAGTCTTTAAAGACTGGTTTTCCTTTTCAGTTTGGCCTATCCTGCTTTTTGTGGCTTCCAACTATTTATCCAATTGGGAGTTCTTGTCCCTTAGACTGTTGTTTTCTCTTTGAATTATTTCCTACTTTTCTTGCCATAAGGCTTCCATCTTTTTGATAAGCTCCCATTTGAATTCTTCCAGAGCTTGTGGACAATTTCCATTCTTTTTGGGAAGTTTTGATTTTGTTTGAATTTCTTCCTCTTTTTCCTCTGTAGCCTGAGTTTTCCCTCCTTAAAAATTTTCCAGGATCAATGCCTTCTTCCTGTTTTTCTTGGAGGGTGTTTGTTGGTCCTGGGAACAATTAGCCATCCCTATGGTTTTTCCTTCCCTTTTTAGGCAGAAATCTGAGTGAGATGGGAAGGTTCTCTGTTTATGGAGTTAAGGAGCAAGGTTTTTGCCTGAGGCAAGCTCTCAAACTCTGCAGCCTCCTCGGTTCATGAGAGTGCCCACTGTCTGCACTCCCCAGTGTGTAGGGGTTTCCAGTGTAACTACTCTCAGGGGTAGGTCCCCAGTGGTCCTTGTCAGCTCCCAAGGACCTAGAGGTGCCCCTTGCTCACTCAAGAGGTGTCCCTTGCTCACTCGCTGATTCTGTCATGTGCTTGCTCTGACTCTGGTTCTGTAGGTGGGTTGGGGAGGGTAGATAGGCTCACGTTTGGGTGGGACCTTTTTCACTCTCTTATAGTGTGGAAATGCTCAAACCCCAGGTACCTTAAATGCTGCATCCTACTGTTGGGACCCTCCATTCTTCTGAAAATGGTTTTTATGTTCTTTTGAGGGAGTCTATTTTGTTGGGTGCTGGTGAGAAGAAGTGTTCCGCGTCTAGATTGCCGCCATACTTACCTAGAAGCAATTTTGGAGTAATTTGTCATTTCTTTCTCCAGCTCATTTTATAGATGAGGGACTGAGGCAAAGAGGCTTTGAATAGATTTGAACTCAAATCTTCTTGACTCCTTACCTGGTACTCTATCCACTGTATCACTTAACTACCTTATTTTGCAAATGTACATTGTACTCAAGCAGGCGGGTTTATCTTTGGTTGGAGATGTAATAGCAAAATTGAAATTTGAAACAAATCTTCTGACTCCTAGCCTAGGGTTCTTTCTTTTTAAAAAATCATTATTTGTTTTTTATTTAAATGTATTTAAAATTAAAATTTATTTGTTTGTTTGTTAAATTAAAGTTCTCAAGGGTTCCTTTGAATTTCCTCATTCAGTCCACTGCCATCCTCAAATATATTAAATGAAGCCAGGCAAAGGCTGAGTATCATCTGAGACAGGTGGGCTCCCCAGAGTCAAACTATTGGAAGAGAGACAAAGAAAAGGTCTGGGATTTGGCTATAAGACCTGGGATTTGGCTACTAGGGCTGGCTCCTTTCCTGCCTGGGGCTGTCTCTTTACCCACACTTCCAGGGAAATCAGGAGCCAGAATGGAGATGCAATATACCCTCTCATCAAAGATAAGCAACAATGAAATTAACCACCAGGCTCAGCCACTGTCATTTGGCTCATCCTCCCCTAGACCCTGAGATCTCCATCCATGTCCTGCAGCCTGGTTTATCCTGGCAACAGTTCCTCCTGATGCCAGATGCCCTGACCTTCTCTATTCCAGCTGCCTCTCCCCTTCAACTTGGCAACTTCCTCCCTGATATGGACTCTCCACTGCCAAGAATGAAGGAGGTAGGATTGCCCAGTGCTAGGAATTATAGGATAAGGAAAGACTGAACTGCTGTGTGTCCTTGGGAAAGAGGAATGGCATTTGTTCATTTCGCAAGGAGACCATATTAGATATGGGGGGAAAGGCTTTGATCATGCTTTTGAAGGATTCTACCTCCATAGCTCAAAGGCTAGATGAACAAAAGTTGGAGTTAGTGTATTATTGTGGAAAGCACATGGCATTGGCAATATCAAGAGACCTGGCTACTAATGTGACTGTCTCATTAAATGCTTTCTGTCACCTTGGGCTAGTCCCATTTCCTCTCTAGAGCCTTGATTCCTCCAGGAAGTCAAATGCAATGATCTCAAAGGTTTCATTTAGTCCTGAAATTCTGTAGCTTTAAAATTCTATTTTCTACTCACAGTCTAGCTTGACATTGCTAAATGGTGTGGTCATGCTCCTTCCCCACCTTTCCCACCTCCAGGTCCTATACTGGACAAGACTGCTGCCTAGCTCAGGGAAACACAATATGACTCAATATAAAATATATCCAAATGAAAGAGTCCTGCAAATGCTAACTTTGGGTCGCAGGGTACTAGCCTGAATACCCCTCACTCCTTTACCAAACAATCTTCTGTGGCTCCCTATTGCCTACCTAATCAAATACAAATTCCCTATCCTGGCCCATGACAATTTTTTAAAAATTAATTCCTCCTCAGCCTATTTCCACACTCCTTCTCTCCAACCTCATCTGTCTCTTACTATGCCCCAACCTGGAACCCCTGTTTCTACTCCTGGTGCCAGCTGCCCTGACCTTCTCTATTGCAGCTGCCTCTCCCCCTCAAATTGGTTCTACTATGCTAGCCTGCTTGCCACTCACCCTCAGCTTCTTTATTCACATGTCTGATCTTTGTGCTTTGCACTACCTTTTTTTCTGGCCTGAAAGGTATTCTCTCTCCCCTTGATTTCATTGTCCTCTTGTCTCCTCCCTTCCCCTCTCTTGTCTCTTTTCCTCTCCTCTCTTTCCAGACTAACTCATCTAAATCTATATTTCTCTTTTGTTCAGTCTTTTCAGTAGTGTTCCACTCTTTGTGACCCTATTGGGGGTTTTCTTGGCAAAGACTTTGGAGTGGTTTGTCATTTCTTTCTCTGGCTCATTTGACAAATGAGGAAACTGAAGCAAACAGGGTTAAGTGGCTTGTCCAGGGCCACTCAGCTAATACATATTTGAGTCTTCTTGATTCCAGGATCTTCACTCTATCCATTCCATTTTTATCATTCTACACCTATATTTTATCTATTTGCTGTACAAGGTTCTTTACTTATATGAGGCAGCTAGGTGGCTCAGTGGATAGGTTGCCAGGCCTGAAGTCAGGGAGACTCATCTTCCTGAGTTCAAATCTGGCCTCAGATAGTTACTAGATGTATAACCTCACACAAGTCAGTTAACCCTATTTTCTTCAATTTCCCCATCTGTTGAATGAGCTAGAGAAGGAAATGGCAAACCTATCTCTGTCAAGTATTTATGCCAACAAAACTCCAAACAGGGTCAGATATACCTGAAAAATGAATAAACAACAAGAAAATTATCCTAGGTGGGTCATGCATCCTTCAACTTCCCCAAACACTTGAGTATCTATGGGCTATGCTTCACTGAGAGAAGAGATGTCTTGGTGAGGGAAGGGGAGGGAGAAGAGACGGAGGCCTGATGATTGGTTTCTTCAAATATCCAAAGGGCTGTCAAGTAGAAGGGAAAATAAAACTTTGATTGGTTGGCTCCAAAGTAATTGGGGGGGGGTCAAAAAGACAGATTTTGACATCAGAAGGACATTCCTCACAACCAGTGTTGTCCCAAAGTGGAATGGATTGCCTTTAGATAGAGGAGGAAGAAGAGGAGGAGGAGGAGAAGGAGAACTCCTAAGAGATCTTCTAGTACATACCAGGTGACATTTAGTGAGCTGCTTTTTTCATTGTGCCTCAGTTTCCACAATGGGAGAAACTGAAAAATCACTGAGGCAGGATAATTTTGGTCTTGAGTGTTAGAAATAGAGTTGGAGGGGAATAAGAAGGTCCCTGAGCTCTGGAATTTCCACTGTGGGGTTAATTAGGGTCTAGTCCCTATTGCCCTTATTGACCCCACATTAATGACTGGTTGCCCCAGTGGGAGTTTATAGGTGGTGGGATTCATCTCCCAGCCTAGTCAATGACTTGTCCTGGACCTCAGTTTGAGGACTTTCCTCCAATCTGGGACCAGAATAGCCACCATTGAGAATGAGGTTTAATGGGGGCAGAGGGAAGAGATTAGCTGTTTCTTGCCCTCTGCCCTCCTTGGGGAAAAGATCCCCAGGACTGTAGTTCTGAAAGAAGCATTATTGAAAAAGCCCATTAAAGATTCAGCAATGGAGGCTGAAAGAGCGGTGGGGGTGGAATGAGAGGGGTAGAGAGGACATTATAGTATCAGTAGTTCAGTACTTTATTTGCTCCAAAGATAATTGGATCGAAGGCCCGGGGGGGGGGGGGTCGGAAGAGAGAGGGGTCTTCAGTAGAGTGGCCAGGGGACACTGTGATTCTGAGGCAGACACTTTGGCCTAGGGTTGTGGATATTAGGAAGTCTTACCAGACCAGTCCATCCCTCTCACTACCTGCCCTTCATACTCATCCACAAATCTTGGAATTTTTCTGGCACTTTTCCTGTTGTATTAAATGTTGTGATGGCCAGTAGTAGTTGGGTGGTTTGGGAAGTGGTTGAATGGTTAAATAATTGAAATGGTTTGCCATTTCCTCCCCTAACTCATTTTACAAATGAGGAAACTGAGGCAAATAGGGTTAAATGAATTGCCCAGGGTCGCACTGCTAGTAAGTGTCTGAAGCTGAATTTGAACTCAGGAAGATGTCTTCCTGACCTTAGGTCCAGCATTCTATCTGTGACACCTAGCTGTACCTTTAAATGAAATAAGGCAGGTAAAGTGAATAGGTAGCTAGATAGAATAAGATTGTAAATTAATAAGTCCAAAAACAAAATCATCGAAGCAACATGACTGCTTTCTGAGTTAAGATTGATGAAGACAGAGGCTGAAGTGATAATGTCACTGGGCTGTTCTTCACCATTGTGGATATCAGAGGGATGCTGTCAACAGACTTTTCCCTGTTTTTAGCAAATTATTTGTCAAAACCATTTATGTTTTTATTTTGGAAAAGATGGAGAGATAGGTGGTACAGTGGATAGAACACCAAGCCTGGAGTTAGGAAGGTTCAAATCTACCTGTGTGACCTTGGACAAGTCATTTCACCCTATTTCCCTCCGTTTCTTCTTCTACAAAATGATGTGAGAAGGAAATGGCAAGCCCCTCTAATATCTTTGCCAAGAAAACCCTAAATGGGGTCACAGAGAGTTGGATACAACTAAAAAATGATTCAAAGGAGAGCTAAAATGTGTTAAATGTTGGTGGTTTAGGAAATTGTTGAGTGGAGAACTTGAAAAAAAAGTCATTAATAGCTTCATTTTACCTTGGGAGGAGGTCTCCAGTAGGTGGCCTCAGCAGTTTGCCCTGCAATTTGTCCTGTTCAACATTATTTTGTCAAATATTTGAATAAAGTTCTGTAAGACATACTTGTAAAATTTGCAAAGGAAATGAGAAAACTTGCCTCCCCACCCCCCCAAAATACATTGAATCACACATCCCTTCTCCTAGTAAATTAAAGCACTTAATAAATGTTGACTTATTTAGGTAACTCAGCTGCCCCCTTAGATTTGTTCTGTTTGGCCTTGAAAGTAGAAGTAGGAGCAATGGATGGAAGCTGCAGAAGGGAAAGGTCTTGCAGGTAATTTGGCTCAGCACAAACAACTTTGTTCTAGAGTCTGAACACCTGTATTCAAATGCAACCCATAAAACTTATGTTTGGTTTGACATTGGTTAAGTCCCTGAACCTCCCCTGGGCCTCAGTTTTTCATCTTTAAAATGGGGGGAAGGTCAGACTGGATGACTTCTAAGGCTCCTTCCAGCTCCATATTTAGGATTTGATGAGGTACTGGGTTCTTGTTCAAGGTATGACTTCAAGCTAAGGCTTTCGATGATGACTTGTCAGAGATGTGGTAGAGGAGACTCATTCATGAATGGGGTGAGCCAGATGGCCTCCGAGTTTCCTTCCAGCTCAAAGATTCTGTAATTCTATGATTCTGAGACAACTGAGTTCAAATCCTAACTATAGCACACAATATCCCAATGATTAAGGACAGATCACATCATTTTTCTGAGTTTCAGTTTTCTCATCTCCAAAATGGACATAATGTTGGTAATATAGTACACAGTTTATGGGACCATTGTGAAGAAAGTAGCACGTGGAAAGTGGGCTGAATAGAGTATCTCAGCTCTGCTATATACTATCAGTATATTGGGCATCATAGAACCTCAGTGAGCCTGTTTCCTTCTCAGTAAAACAAGAAGGTTGAACTACTCTTCTGAGATCATTTCCAAATCCTCCTGGATACAACCCAATGACATCTACAATGAGAAGGGGAAGGACAAAGATGTAATTTTGTGAGAGTATTAGATGGGATGATCTTCAAGCCATAGAAGGAGAAGGGAGTCCACCATGATCTTGGCAGAGGCTGACTCCTAGACTTGGGACTTGGAGCATCTTGATTCCAAATGGATGGGCTTTCTTTCCTCTTTGCTATGTTATATTGTTTCCTTATACCATGTGCCTTCCCTTGAAGGAGAAAACACTGGTAATCTATGATGCTAGGAGATTGAGACAGGTCTGGATTTGGTGGGAGAGACTTTTCTGAGCCTGTGTTATTTCAGTCCCTCAGGTAGGAGTGATGGAGGTGAGCAAAGAGGATGCCTAAAGAGACGAGGCTTTAGGATTAGTGAAATAGAGCCCATTTGGAGACTAACAAAGGGAAAAAAGATCTTTGGTGTATCTGACCTTTGTGAAGACTAGAGAGAAGGCTTGCAATATGTAGGGAAAAGATAGGTTTGGGCAGATTACTTGGAGGAAACTCCAAAGATCATCATGCAGACACATGACAGACTTGAGGATGCCCAAGCTTGGGTACCTCATCCATGATCAATTCTGAAATACCCCATTACCTTTGAACTAGACACTTTTCTCCATCCCTACCAGGAAACCTAGGCCACTTAGAATCTCACTTTCTTTCAGCCCAAACAGCCCCTACTATCAGAAGCCTTTCCTCATACCCCTAGTTTCTAGTGTCATTATTTTTCTCACTGCTCCCTCTAAATATATTTTGTATACATATATATACATATACATATACATATACATATACTCAGGCACATGTAATCTTTGTCAATGGGAACAGGGGCTGGTTTTTATTTTGCATTCCCCAAACTTGGCATAGTTCTTGGTGCATAGTAGGTGCTTAATAAATTCTCTGTTCGATTGATGGAGGCTAGGTCACTGCTACTCACTTACCTCAAGAGAAAGGGTCAGTGAAATCCATTTTTCCATTCCTCCATGGCCATTGGGCACTTATGCTCTGTTTCATCTCCTCTTGTCTTATCTCTCATTCCCTGGGAAAAAGGCATGTTGAAACCACTGTTTTCTTTGCTAGCAGGTAGACATGAGATAGGTATGGCAGCTCTGTAGAAGGCTGCCTACTCCTTCTTCCTCCTCTACTCCATTGTGTGCCTACCTTGTAAGCCTTCTTACCTGCCAGTCCCCACATCCCTGGGTACCTCTGCTCCCTACTGCTTGCTAATTGCTTCTGATCTACCCCCAATCTTAGAATAGAGGGACAAGGTCACCTTGGTGCATATCTTTGCTCATCCCAGGGAGATAAAAGCTAGAGGGGAGTGGGGGTGAAGATAGGGCTTCCAGGTGCTAGGGCAGCAGGTTTTCTGAGTCTTGTGAATTTGGGCAATGGGGGGTAAGTAATAAAGAGGGACCAGAATGTTGACTACACCATGACTCCCTGGCCCCCCTCTTATCTCCAGTAGGGCTCTGTTTTGGCTGATGAATCATTAGATGCAGCTGCCAGGGCTGGCCTCCCCCAGAGATCACTGGGACAATGAGTCTGATCAGCACTGGGAGGGTTGGCTCTCCTTGGGTAAGAGGGGCAAGCGCTCCATCAGCTCTTAGAGTGTTAACCTACTGTGGTATGATGAGACTGTGCTCTGTGTCTGTGGCCAGGGACCTGTCTTTCTGTAGGAAGAGCAGAAAAGATGAGGGATGACTAAGAGTAGTTGAGGAATTTGCCTGGGATTATATTACTTAGGGGCATAGTATTTTTAAGGTTTGTAAAGGGATTTATGTATTTTGTATATATATAATATACATATATATTCCTACACACATTTTTATTATTTTTCAGTTATTTCAGTTGTGTCCAACTTTTGTAACCCCATTTAGGATTTTCTGGTCAAAAATACAGGAGTAGTTTGCCATTTCATTCTCTAGCTCACTTGACAGGTGAGAAAACTGAGGCAAATAGGATTATGTGACTTGCCTAGGATCGCACAGCTATTAAGTGTCTGAGGCCAGATTTGAACTCAGAAAGATGAGCAAACTCCTGGCTTGGAACTCTAGCCACTGTACTACTTAGCTGCCCTCCTTCTCTCAGTAGCCTCTCATTAATGGAATTTTCTCTTCTTGGGCTCATGGATAATCAGAACCTTCAATGAGATATATAGTAGAGGTTGGGAGTGGGAGAAGTTGCCTAATTTCCTCTTAATTCCAGGTCAGAGCCAAATGACAAATGTTTAGAATGTCTAAAAAGCTGAGGGAGAAATTAGTAGCTTTAGGTTCCTGACATGCTGGGGGTGGTGTTAGTTAGGGAATGGAGTAGACAGTAGCAAGATACAATGTGGAGTTGTCTTGGTACAGGCAGCAAGAAGCTAGGAATACTTTTTTTTTCTTATTTCCTGGGGCTGGCTAGTACTCAATCCCCTTTCTAGTAACTCTAAAACCAATTTCTCCAGTTGGATCTCTTAAAAGCAAAGTATTGAACTGAAGACTTTAGCTGATAACCGTCTTTGTCCCTACTATCTAGTCATAATGGGAGGGTTATCAGATGATGAACAGTAAGGGATAAAGAGTGGGTAAAAGCTTAAACAGGTGCACTGTTAAAGTGAACAGTGAGGTCTCCTACCAATATCTCTCTTTCTCAACCCCAGGCTCAGATGTAAATGACATCCTATGAAGCTATTTACATAAATTATTCAGTGGCAAATGGACATGATACAGAGAAGCTGGATTTGTTGAGCAAATGATAGAGGAAGGCTGTAAGAAGCAGAGAGAGACAGAGACAGAGACAGAGACAGAGACAGAGACAGACAGAGAGACAGAGACAGAGACAGAGAGAGACAGAGACAGAGACAGAGACAAAAGCAGAGAGACAGAGACAGAGATAGAGAGACAGAGACAGAGACAGACAGAAAGAGACAGAGAGAGAGATCAGAAAAAACAAAGAGAGAAAGGAGGAAGAAAATAAGGCTATAAGGAAGGGTAAGAAAAAAGAAGAGAAGAAAAATTGCCATCATGGATTTCATGCAGGGTTTGATGTTGGAAAGACTTTGATTCAAGTCTTGCCTCTGACATGTATTAATTTTGATCCTAGGGTAACACCAGCTCTTGCACTAGTGTTGATTTGGAGGGCTGGGTTTAAGTGATGTGACTGGAATGAATCTGCTACTTGCTCTGGACTTGGACTGACTGTAAATGTTCAGGTTTAAAAAACAAAACAAAACAAAACTACCCTTACTTAGTAACAACTCTAAATGGAGTTAAATGACTTGCCCAAGATCATATAGTTAGGAAGTGTCTGAGGCCAAATTTGAACCCAGGTCCTCACTGAGCCACCCAGCTGACCCTTAACAACAATGTTTTAAGGTAAACATTTTTGTCTCCCTCAGTTGATTTGGATTGGGGAATGACATTTTCCCTTCTTTATGGAACAAAATGATTGTTTCACATGGACAAGCAGGACAGCTAGGAAAGTAGCATGGTGAATTTATTAGAAACCTAAAAAAAGCAAATTATTTGTAATAGACATTCACATTTTTATATATAACCCCTTTTCTCTGTTCAACTTTGTATTTGGAATTGTTCATTTTATATGGTATTTATTAAATTCAGATAAAAAAGAAACAATTGCTAAATGATCAAAGCAAAAGCCAATTAAGAACCCCAGAATCTGATGATGAAGCATGCTACCTTTGACAGAGGGGTGATGGGATAGAGAGACAGAATGAGAAATATATTTCAAGACACAAGCTATGCGTGTATTTGTTTCATGTTACTATATTTATTTGTTGCAAAGGAAGCCTGACTCTTGTCCCTGTCTCTTTCTTTGTCTCTCTCTCCCAATTCCTTTTTTTCTTTTCTTTCTCTCTCCTTCCCTCTCTCCCCTACTCCTACTCTGTCTCTCTCTCCTCTCCTTCTTCTTCTTCCCTTCCTTCCCTATCTTCTTCCCTTGTCTTTTTCTTTTTCCTTTGCAGGGGGGAGAGTTATTGAGAGAGCAGAATAAAACAAATAAAAGGGTGTTGAATTTAACAAAATAAACAGAAGACAGCAGAAGGAAGTTCAGAAAGGAATACAGACAAGCAAAGAAGTGTTAGAACTACCATGTTAAATTTTAATTATGTAAAAAAGGAAGCAGTACATAGTGGGAAAAACTGTAAATGACAGAATTTCAATTTCATATACAATCCCCTCTCTGTTTTACTGTGTATACTGAAATGGTAATTCTTGTTTATATTTGTTAAATTCATAATAACAAGACAATTAAAAAGTGTTGAGCAAAAGTGTTTATGTTTTATCCTAGAGGCAATAGGGAGCACTTGAAGTTTCAAGAATAGGAAAGTATCATATTCAGATGTTTGCTCAAGAATATCAATTACTCATTGGTATGCCATATGGATAGGAATGGTTAGACCAAAGGAGACCAATATGGAAGACTATTGGGACACATCGGGGAGTGGTAATGAGGACCTGAACTAGGGGAGTTATGATGTAAGTGGAAAGAAGGAGACCGCCTCAGTAAATAGAATACAGAAGAACTGAGAAGGTTTTGCAGATGATTGGCCAAGTCCTGACAAGCTTGCCTTGCAAGAAAGTGATGAGTCTCCAAAGCCAGGTTTGTATCTTTCACTAAGTCTGATTTATAAAATAATCATATGCCAATTCTAAGTTATTAAATGCATATCCAAGCTTTGGGTAGCTGGACAACATAGCAAGAAACACATGAGATGATACTTATAGGTAAGTCAGGGTTTCCTAGTTGTTTTCTGGTGACAGAGTTGAGCTCCAGGTTGGTGTTGTGTTTGGGAGGATTTGGTTTAATTGGTGTGTCTAGAATGAATTCTAGAACTTGCTCTGAATCAGGGCTGGAAGTTAGAGATGATTCAGCTAATCAATCATCTGGGGAGAGTAGGGACATAGAGATATCTAAGCTGTTGAGCCAGAATATAGATATTGTGAATGATAACTTTTTTTAAAGTCCTTAGTGTCTATCCTAGAATCAATACTGTATATTGTTTCCAATGCAGACGAGTAATAAGGGCTAGTCAATGGGGGTAACGTGAGTTGCCTAGGATCACACAGCTAGGAAACGTCTGAGGTCATTTTTGATCCCAGAACCTCCCATTCTTAGGCCTGACTCTCAATCTACTAAGCCACCTAGCTGCCCCTGTGACTGATTACTTAATACTCTTCTCAGCCAGATATTTGGTGATGCAAACTGGAGTTCTATGCCATGGGCATCCAAGTCAAGAGTAGGTAAGGCCTGCTTGGAGCAGGTCATGGAGTCTAGGAGATAAGAGGAGTGACAAAAGGAGGAGAGAGAGAGAAAAAGAGAGAGAGAGAGAGAGAGAGAGAGAGAGAGAGAGAGAGAGAGAGAGAGAGAGAGACAGACAGAGAGAGACAGAGACAGAGAGACAGAGACAGAGACAGAGACAGAGACAGAGACAAAGAAAAAGCAAGGACCATTATTTCTATTATATAACCATTTCTATCATAATAACCATCATTTCTTCCTTAATTGAACTGACAGAAGATAGCTGTCAAATACTCTATTTTAGCAGAAATCCTGAAGTTTTGCAGACAGCTTTACTTGGGAGTATTTGGCCCCAATGGACTTTGAGGAATCCCTCAGGGAGTCAGATAGTATTAGAGTTTTGCCTCTTGTATTCTAGATGTAAGGATGGAATCACTTCAGGTCATATTAACAGAAGGAACAGACATTTAAAATTAATTAATCAGCAGAGTAAACTAGGTGTTTCTTCCTACAACCTAACCACAACATATGAATGAGCCCTTAACCAATTTAAAAGGATCATAGCATTTTGGCCATTGGGTGAAGGCAGATGATAACACACAGGAAACACCTTTTGATTGGCTGACAGGATTAGCAATATTTCTGGGAATATAAATACAGCAAGCAGTATACCAGACTAGTCCAATAGTAGAGGACCTCAAGTTTGGGAGCTGAGGATTTCAGTTCCAGAGTTAGAGACAATCCCTTGGAGGAAAATTGCTCTTCAGAGAAGAAGAGTTTCTTTTTCTCCTCTGCCCCACCTCCACAAACTATAGACTCTGTCATTGAAGAAACTGGACCAATAACAGACAAGTAGACATCATATCCAGGTGGGATCAGAGAATCTAGACCAGAAAGAGGCAACAAATCCACTTGGGAGGAGAGTGACACACAGAAGACAAGGTAATGTGGAGAGTCACTGTAGGAAGGATACAGTTTCTAGGAAGATGATCTTTTGCACCAGAGAAGAATATGGTCTAGCGATTAAAAAAAGGAATTCCAAGGCAGAGGAGTTAGAGTTATTCTTTTGCCACATATGTATCAATATATTGTATACCTCATTATCATGATTATAAGTTTGTATCTACTCTTGCTTTAGAGCTATGTGTATTTGTGGGAGAGTATGTCCCAAGCTTTAGGGAGGATTATTTTCTCTATTACCATACAACTATTTTGCTATATATAATTATTGTTACTTATAAGACCATAGTAAATATCTTTGCTAAAAACTAAGCTAGTTAACTATCTGACTTTCAATGGGAAGCACACGAGAGGAGAGTATTGAGTGACAGTTTAAAAAATCTAATCCCTTATTGTTATCCCTTGAACCCTAAAAGTAGTAGTAAGCCACCCTCTGGAAAATCCAAACCATGAGTTGAAAAAATGGTCCAGAGAGTATGACATAGAAAATCTGTCAATTGGCCAGGAAAATAGTGTTATGTGGTCACAACAGAGAGACACTTCTGCTAGAACAAGAACGTACAAGGTATTTCCTGAGTCCTGGAGCCTTGATGCCTTTTTCACTGCTTGTATACCACCCTTATTCCTCTTCCTCCTCCACACCCAAGTCCATCCTTCCTTCAAGCTTTTCTAATTCTATTTAGGTTACCACCATCCTTCCAATCAATAGGCAGCTAAGTGGCACATTGGATAGAATACTGGTCCTAAAGTCAGGAATATGCATCTTTCTGAGTTTGAATCCAGCATCAGACACTTACCAGCTATGTGACCTTGGGCAAGTCACTTCACCCCTCACCCTGTTTGTCTCCATTTCCTCATCTGTCAAATGATCCAAAAAAGGAAATGGCAAACTACCCTCAGTATCCTTGCTAAGAAAACCCCAAATGGAGTCATGAAGAATTAGGCACAACTGAAAATGACTGACTAGTGACTACATTCTTCCAATTAAAAAGACATATTGGAAGCATTCTTGAATCTTCATTCTTACTCATCTCTAACATCAGTCAGTTGCCAAAGCTTGTCAATTCTACCTTACCAATATCTTGTTCATGTATTTTTCTCTTCATTCACAAAGCTACCACCCTAGGTTAGCTCTTCATTATCTCTTGTCTGAAGTATTACCACAAACTCCTAATTGGACTCTTGGCTTTCAATTGTCTCCCTTTTCTAATTCATCCTCAAAAGTGATGCCAAAATAATCTTCCAAAACAGCATGACTTACCATGTAACTCTTGCATTCTATAATTTTCAGTGGTTCCCTCTTGGATTATATATTTAGAGCTGAAATGGTCCTCAGAGGTCATCTAGTTCAGGCTCTTCATGTTACAAATAAGGAAACTAGGGTCTGCAGAGGTGAAGATATTTGCCCAGGGTCACTAGTACGTAAGTAGTAGAGGCAGGATCCAAATTTGGATTATTTGATTCCAGAGTCAATGACTTTCCCATCACTTTCTACACTGACTCTAGGATAAAACACAAATTCTTCAACTTGACGTTTGAAGCTTTCCACAATCTAGCTAGTCCTTTTTGGGGGAGTGGTTGGTTGGAGGGAAACTAAGGCATGGTATTTCTTTTTGCATTTTCTATGAAAACTGGAATCTTTGCTGTTATCCTCCTGATCTCCTTAATTATTTCTGTACTGCTCCTTTTTTTAGCTGCATGATTATATTTACATGAAAAGGAGATGTTTTATTTGGGAGAATGAATGTCTTATCCTAAAATGACAGATGATAAAAAATGTGGATTGTAATTGAGCAGGGATCCTTAACCTTTTGTGTCATGACCAAGGGATATGCTGATAAATGTTTAAAAACAAATTTTCTAGGGGAGAAAATTTATGCATGACATACTTGTAAATTTAATCTGCATTATTAACATTTTCTCTACTTTAATTAGGTTAGACAACAAAATTATAAGTCAATCTCTGATTTATAGTGTTTGTCAATTTTCAAGGTGTGAATATTCACACTGAGAATTTAACATTCATGTCTCTCCAGTCAGTACATGATGGTCCCATCACATCCTTGTATGGATTTCCTAGGCAGGATGGTGAAGTCTATGGATTCCCTTTTCAGGATCATGTCCATTGCCTATGTTCATAATAGAAAGAAATGCTAAATTTCAGTGAGAAGTTGGTGGAAACAAAGATATGATTATTTTTTTTCCTGTTAGGTTCATTGCCTCCCCCTGAAATTTATCCATAGACCCTTGGATGTCGGGTTAAAACCCCCTGTTAAATATATGGAATCAGTACCCCGGAGTAAGAAGATCAGTCTCCTGGAAATATGGACCTCAGGGTCTTAAATTCTCTGCATCAATTAGATTGCAGTTCACAATCCCTGGAACTCCCCAAAGATAGGAAGACACTCATGATTTCCCCTGGATAGTTGCTCTGATAAAGAGTCAGGCAAGAATCTAAATTCCAACCCTTTGATCTCCTTTGGTTATATGATTATTGCAGCAGAGGTCCTGCCTGTTGCTGAAACTAGCTCCTGACCATAGCAGGATTGTTCATAAACCTGAAAATGTGGAGGAAGAAAAGCAGATTATCCTGGTAGTAGGAAGTATAGTGCCCATGGTATTATTCTCAGGGTCTAATTTTTCCTTTAACTTTGGTCATTCATCTCCATTATATCTCAAACTATAGTTTGAGATAATCAGTGGGGCAAGATCCAATAAATCCAATCCAATCCATTTATAAACATTTATTAAATACCTATAATGTGCTAAGTGTTAGAGATGCAATTTTGAAAAAAAAAATCCTTGTTCTCAATGAGTTTATAATCAAAAGGGAGACAACAGACAAGAGAAAGCAGGAAAGTGAGAATGGGGGGAAGGCACATTAAGGGGTACCCAGCAAGGGATCATCTTGTTTCACAGAGTTGAAATCAAATCAGGAAGGACACCAGATGCAAAGTGAAAAGATCTTAGGGTCCACTTTCTTCCCTCTATTCAGTTCATTCATTTTTCAATTTTGACTTACTCTTTGTGACTCCATTTGGGGTTTTCTTGGCAAAGATAGTGGAGTGATTGCCATTTCCTTCTCCAGCTCATTTTACAGATGAGGAAACTGAAGAAAACAAGGTTAAATGACTTGCCTAGACCTAATATCTAGTAAGAGTCTGAAGCCAGATTTGAACTCAGGAGGATGACTCTTCATCATTCTAGACCTGGCACTCTATCCATTAGCTATATTTTCTGCCCTCCATTAAGCAAGGAGTTAGGAAAAATTTGGCACCCTGCCTCAGAGGCAGCGTTAATCAAAGTCTGAGTTAGCAGTATGATATCAAGTTTAGAAGTTATGAGCTTGGGCATCTAGGTGTCTCAGTGGTTAGAGATCCAGGTCTAGAGATGGGGGTTCTGGCCTCTTCCTGGCTGTGTGACCCTGGATAAGTCACTTAATCAATATTGCCTATCCCTTACTGCTTTTCTGCCTTAGAAGGGATCTGCTTTTCTGCCTTAGAAGTGATTCACAATATTGATTCTAAAATTAATGTATGGGGCTAAAAAGAGAAAAAAAAAGAAAAGTGATGAGCTTATTCTGTGAGGGATACCTTGAAGCTGAGCAAGGCAGCAGATGTGAAATAGAAGATTAGTGGGTCCATTTCCTGTAGGAAAACCCTGGATTCTCTGAAACTGCTTGGAGGTAGTAGAGAAAAATAGAGAGAACTAGGTGTTGAGACTGGTGTTCCCTGTTTCCAGGGTTGTAAAGTTGATATTGACCCTAACTTTACCTCTTTGCTACTTCCACTCATTCTTCCTGGTTCTGTCTTCTGGGTCCAAATAGAACAAATATAATAATCCTTGTTTCACATGATGGTCCTTCAGATATTTGGCAACAGTTATCATGTTCCCCTTGAGTTTTTTCTTCACTAGATAAAGCATTTCCTGTTCCTTGAAGTCCTTCTGATGTGATACCAATTCAAGGTCCTTTGCCATCTTGGTTGCCTTCCTCAGGACATTATCCAGGTTATTAAAATGTTCAACAGAGGTGGCTTGTGCTTCATTAACCAAGGGACTTAGATATGGGCAGTCTTCAGTTAGTAAAGGCTTCTGGGTGAGTTGAGGTTAACAACAGGGTATCTGAGCCAAGGATAGTGTAGAAGAAGTCAGATTGTGTGACAAGGCAAGATTGGAAGCCAAAACTCCTCCTAGGTATGGGCAAGTTGAGTAGGCAGAGGGGAAACTGTGGTATAACAGAAAATGTGTGTATACTGTATTTGGACCAGAGATTCTGGGATTTTTCCTTGGCTCTGATATAATATCAGTAGTGTGACCTTAGGCAAGTCACTTCTCAGGTCTGTGTTCTGCCGGTGGACTTCTGGGTAAGAGGAATAGCTGTGATTATTGAATCACTTAGTCATGATGACCATTTCCAGCTCTTTGAATGTAGAATAGATAAAGGACAGTTTAGAGATTCAGTGAGTAGAGCAGATGTCAGAATTTAGGTTGTTTTACTAAATTGTAATGACTTTACATGTAGCCTAGAAGTGCTGGCCAGCGGAAACATGGTGAAATCATTTTCTGTCTTCTAAATGACCTCCTGCTTTCTGTTAATGTTTCAGGAGAAAGATCAGGGAAGCATGTACCAGGAAACGGAGTACAAGTGACTGACAAATGCTTGCCTTGATTGGCAGTGAAAAGAGATTGAACTCACAAATTTGAACTTGTCTTTGAGTACCTGCCCTCCCCAATTCCCCACAAAGCATCCCAGACATCCAAGTTAAAAATAGTAGAATAGTGTCTGCTTAAGTTTTTGTCTCCATAACAAGGCAGGTGTTTGAGGAGGTGTTCATGAGAAGTAACTGTGGCAAGAGACTTGTTAAGTGACTTGCAAAGAGTTGCAAAGGTAGTAAGTTGTAGTCAGGATTTGGACCCAGGTTCTCTAAGACCAAATCCACCATTTTTTCCACTGTGTCATTAGTGTTGTTCATTCATTCATTCATTCATTCATTCATTCATTCATTCATTCATTCATTCATTCATGCTTTCCTTTTCCACAAAATTACTCTGTGCTTAATTTGTATATATTTTGTCTGCCTCTTCAAGCTGACCCTTTGCCTGGAATGCTCTACCTCCTCACCTCACATACACAGTAAACATTCATTGAATGCTTGTTGACAAATTTATCTCTATCACTGAGCCCCTAACTTCCTTCAAGGCTCACCTTAGCTCCTACCTACTCACAGCATCATTGATCTAGAGCTAGAAGGGATTCAGGGGGTATAGAGTTTTATCCCCTTATTTTACAAATAAGAAAACTGAAGCATGTGAGAATCAAATGAGTTGCCTAAGGATACATAGGTACTGAGTGTGACCTTGATGGAATTTGGACTGAGATGTTCCTACTCTCTATTCATTGCCTCCCTAAACAATTTATAAAGACTTAAGCCTTCAGTCGTATTTGCAGTTCAGACAGATGCTTCTTCCATTAAGCTATGGGATGCCCAATTGTTAGTATTCTGTATGTGATCTGCATGTGCATGCATGTGTTCATATGTCATACTGTGATACTTAGGTCATCATTTCTACCTCCTCCCCACTAGAACCTTGAACTGCACCCCCTGGAAATACTCTGGTCTCTGATGGTCTCATCTTGAAGAGATCCAGACCTCCATTTGCACTTGTTGGCAATCTTCTCCCATATCACCCAACTCTTCTCATCAGATTTCCTAGTCCTCCTTATGTCTTGTCTTATCTTCCTGCATTACAATGTAAGTTACTTGAGGGTATAGAATGTCCACCTTGTTTGCATTTGTATCCCCAGGATTTAACCAGTACATGGCACATGATAGGGTTTTTAGTAAATGCCTTCTACCTCTCTTTTGTATTTATTTTCTATGTATACACGGTGTGGTGTCCTTTCTTTATCTTCTACTCTCAGTAGAATGTAAGCTCTTTGAAGGCAGGTACTATTTTGGGTTTATCTTTGTATCCCTAACACCTACCACAGGACCTTGAAAGTGATCAGTAAATGTTGAATTGAACTTCTCTTCCCTGGGCATTTATGTCTTCATTTGAAAAATGAGAGGGGTAAAAAAGATAACAAGAAAGCAACCATGTGTAATTATAATGATTATACTTGATGATGGAGAAGGGAAGGGGGAAAGTGTCTCCTTTTCTTTGCAGAGATAGGTTACTATTGGCATGGAATATTGCATACATACACTGTTAAACAGAACAGTGGACATTTTGATTAGTTTTCCCCAAATGCTTCTCTCTCTCTTCTCTTTCTCCCTTCTTCCTTCTCTCCCTCTCCCTTTCCCTCCCTCTCCCTCTCATTCCCTCCCTCATTCTGCTTCTTCCTCCCTCCCTTCCTCCCTTCCTCCCTCCCTCCCTCCCTCTCTCTCTCTGTCATCCTACTTACTCCCCTATTCCCTCTCTCCTCCCTCTTTCATTTTTTTCTACAAGGGATAATTCTTCACAGTGGAGGATGGGGGGTATATTTGGAAATGAGAGTGATGAAAAAACAAGATTTACCAAACATCAAACACACACACATGTATGTATACACACATTTAAATGAGAAAGTTGTATTTGGAGATCCCTAAGGGTTCTTCCATTTCTACCTTTGGTGGGGATGGGGCAGTCACAGGCAGGAACCTAAGCTTGGGTGACAGGATGAAGAGACAGACTCATGGTTAAAAAGCTGGGCTGAAATAGGAGAAATCAAGGGCACTAGTCTTGGGTGGAGAAATGCCTAAGTAAGTCAGAAATTGGTCCAAAGTTGGAAGTAATAGCCAGGTCCTTTTCTGGGAAGCTGAAATGTGCCAATAGGCTCCCTGTAAAGTGTCTCCTTTTGAAAGCCCTTTTCCTACTCTCCTTTGAATAAAGAACACAGAAAAGCTGGCAAGCCCAGGCTTTGGGGTCTATGTTCCCCAAAAGGGTCCTTTTACAGAGCTGATTGTGTTATAAGGACAGAGAACAAGATAGTGAAGTGAGACCTGAGGGATCCAGGTTTTCCAGGCAGCTCCTTGCAGGGTAGAGATGGATGTCCTGGATTTAGAAAGGAGCCCCTTCATTCATTCATTCATTCATTCATTCATTCATTCATTCTCCAACCACCTATTAAATATCTAGAATGTGTAGGGCCCTTGTGATAAGCACAAGTGACACAAGGACCAAAATGAGATGGTTCTTACCCTCAAGGAATTTACATTCCCCTGGGGGTAAAGTGGAGAGAAGATGGGGATGCAACACATACTTAAAGGTAAGAAATGGGGGAGGGGTGAGAAAATGAATGATTTAGAGGGTCCTGAGGGAAGGAAGGTCTTATGTAGGAGCTAGTGCTGAAATTAAACATGGAATAGAACTAGAGATTGTAAGAGGCAGGGCTAAGGAAGGAATGCATTCCTAGGGGAACAACTCTGGCAGAGATCAAACATGGTGTACCTCAAACACCATTTAGACCTGTTTGGTTGGAGCATAGAATTTGTGAAAAGGAATAATGCCAGCATTGTGAAGTGTTTTAAATGCAAAACTGAAGAATTTCTATTTTGTTCTAGAGACAATGGGAAGCCACTGTGGATCACTGAGCAGGGGAATGGTATGGTTGGATTTGTGCTTAAGGAATACTGATGTATTAGCTATGAGGAAGATGGACTGGAGAGAGAAGGGACTCGACACAGAGAGAACAGTTAGGTAAAAGACGATGAGGGACTGATCCCAGGTGGAAAGAAGGAGAGAGGTTCAAGAGATATTTGGAATGTAGAATTCACAAATCTTGATAACTTGTTATAGAATGAGACAATGTGTTCTTGCAACTACCAAAAAAAAAAAAAGCAAGCAAGCAAGAAAGCAAAACAAAACAATCTTGTACTTGGGGTCAGGAAAACTGAATTTACATCTTGGCTCTGATACCTGTTTGCTGTGTGATTTTGAATAAGTTACATAACCACTCAGAGCTGTGTCCTTGTTCATAAAATGAGAATAGTAACACATTAGTTATGTCACAGCGTTGTGAAAGTCATTTTTGTAAACTATTAAGTGCAATAGGATTGAGAACTATCATTCTAGAAGTTTCTTCATCTCAGGATGAAATTATAAGAATTACTGCCTCATGTCCTGGGTTCAAATTTGGTCTCAGATATTTCCTAGCTTTGTTTCCCTGAACAAGTCACTTAAACTTAATTGCCTTGCTCTTCTGCATTGGAACTAATACTTTGTAGCAATTCTAAGTTAGAAGTTAAATGTGTAAAAAAAAAAAAAGAATTACTGCCTCATCTTCAGGTCAGATGGATCCCTCAAGAAAAGTATGATGGATGGGTATGTAACTTGTGGTCAGTTCAGGACCTCAGCTTGAGACTCATATGAATTCGATTTAGTCTTTTAGGCTTCTAAATAATCACTCAGTGATGGATTGTGCTCTTAACCAAGTTTACCTTGAGATCTTTAGAATCTGGGTCTTATCTAGATATTCAAAGAGGGAAAGGTATCTGGGTTTTTTGCAAACACTGAGACTAACAATGTAGTGAAAGTAGGCAGGTGTGATTTAATTTGAAAAAAGAATTAAAAGGCTTCTTATCTAAGTCCATAAACATTCCTTTCCGGATTTTAAAGTATTTACAAAACTACCTTGGGTTGCATCCTACAAAGGGGAAAGAATTGGGGGTTCTAAGGGATAATCCAGCAACTCTTACCTCCAGTAGGATCTCTCATGAGAATGTCAGCTTCTTGAGAGCAGGAACTATTTTTAACTCTTGAGTTTTTTTGACACTTTTGTCTTTGTATCCTTGGCCATTAACACAGATCCCGACCCATAGTAGGCACTTGATTAAAGTGTATTTATTGATTGATAGATCTTAACTGCTTTCAGGATCTACACAATCCACATGATTCACAGTGCCTCTGGGTTGCTCTTCAGCAAGGCTACCTTTTATGTCAATGTTTCTTCCCCTTCTCACCTCTACCTGAAAATGATTCTGACTTTCCTTCCATTGTTGTTCCTTCTGCAGGACTTCTCTGGTGCTTCTGTTTTCCCTCTCAGGAGAATTCTTCATTCTTTCTGTTACTAATAAAAATTAATCTTGGAGACTTTATACTAAATTTATAAATATTTATTAGTAAAGAGAAAGAAAGAAATAAAGTTTCTGGCCTTCCTAACTTAAAAAATCAGGTCCTAAATTCCCACCTGGTGAGTTTCCCTCAATGCCACTGCTTGCCATGAGCAAGAACCACCAGGATGGCTCAGAAAATGGCCAAGACATAAGTCACTTAGCCCCCATTGCCTAGCCTTTACCACTCTTCTGCCTTGGAACCAACACACAGTAATGATTCCAAGATGGAAGGTAAGGGTTTTTAAAAAAAATGGCCAAGACAGCCAGACCAGGGAGCCAGAAGGAAGCCAAGAGAGCTTGAGAGCTTCCTAAGATGGCTTTTCAAACTTTATCTAAGCCCCTGGATCCTTCAGTGAACTTTCTGAGACTTTTGTTAGTTCTACTGGCAGCCCAGACACATGACTCTATAGTTCCTATGTAGAGTCTTTCTGGGATTGTATTGGGTTGGAAGTCCCCTAGATATTTAATCCACATATTTCAAGAGTCTATCTGCTATTGGTTTCTCAATTCACATGGTTCCTTGGAAACTCCACGTTCCTTGGAGGAAGAACTTAGGTGTGGCAGGCACATCTCCAGAGAATCAAATTTACACTTGTGTGTAGTCCCTCTCTTCTATGTTTCTTCATTTTAAAGTCCAGGCCCAAGGTATTATTGTTCAGGGGTATAAATTGACTATGATCTTGGGTACATGCCAGAACAAAGACTCCAGAAGACTGAGAATAAGAGGAATTTATAATCTTTTAAAGAATTTATGCCTTGGCCAAGAGACTCAAGGTGGGGAGAAGGGACTTCTAGAGAATACCTGGGCATGGCAATTGAAGGTCCAACTTTGAACCATACTATATATTAATCTCTCCACTAACAGATTAATATCCTAGGATTTGGGATGAGAGAGTGGGATTGTTGGGGATTAGCAATGTTCAATTGCAGAGGGGATGAGAGAGTGGAGGTCCTTATCTCTCCAAATCTGAGGCTTCTTCTGAGTGACAGGGAGGCATCATGGCAACTCTTGCCTTCCCTGGAGAAGAATCAGAACCTCACCCTTAAAGTCTTAAAAGCACATTAATATTGTCTCAGTCAGGTATATGTGCTTATTAATGGGATAGTTTCAATTTGATTATTTTTTACAGCTGATTCTCCTGTGACATTGTACTATCCTTGTCCTAGAATACCCAGCCCAATCAATACAAAGTCAAAAGGAAGAGGGGAGCAGGATTTGATCCATCCTCCAGGGAAGGTCAGTTTTCTTTCCAATTATTTGGGGGGGATCCTCTTCCCACCCCTCTCACTCCTTGTTAACAATTTGGCTTCAGGCAGGAAAAGCAGCAAAAAGCCTCCAGGGATCAGAGTATCGTGATGGTTTGGTCAATAATAGGCAATAAAAAGGCAGTTTAGGGAGGATAAGGGGAGAAATTACATACACACTCTAAAGAGACACTGAAGAATGTCAAGGACAAAACTCAAATTCACTTATGATATGCTGATGCTGAAAAGACCCTTTGAGATCATTGTGTCTGACCCTTTGTATACAAAGAAGAAAATTGAAGCCTATGGAATTGGTGATTTGCCCAAGGTCACACAAGAAGCATAGGATCTGAACTCAGAGCTTGTGTTTTTCCTATGGTATCTCATTGCTTCCTGAAGGTTATAAGGTTATATAGGGGTTAATAAAAGGGGAATGGTGTATGGGTGTTTAAGGAAGACTAGCACCTCTTGTGTGAGGGCTTGATGAACCCTTTTCAGGGCTGCTAATCTACCTTTGGTGTCCACCTGGCACTCAACTCTCACTTGTGACTCCAAGAAGCTATAGCATGTGTAGCAGCCAAACCACCAGTAAACCATCTCAATAGATGAACTAACCCAGGTTGAGTGTTAATTGATGGGCCACAAATCCATCAGTGAATTAGGGGAATGTCTACCCCCAAAATGCAAAGATTTCTGTAACAAAATGGGTGGATGAGAACAATTTGTTCCAAAAACCATGGAAACAGGCTCTGTAGAGTGCCTAGAGCTTGGTCAAAAATTGAAGATGCCAAGGTTATCCCAGTCATCCTGACTTTTGCCTTGCCACTGAACTTGGATGACTCTGAGAGGGAGACTGATGACTGTGCAGTTCTGTCACACTTTAATCCAATTCATGCACAAATCAAGACATCATTCCATGATGTCATTGGTTCTTTTCAAAAACAAAGGACAAATAACAACAATAAGAGGGGAAAGTAATGGTCAAAAACAAGGCAGAAGCTTATCAGAATGACTACAAAAGGGCATCTCCAGGACCCTGTTCTCTTTTTGTTCTAATCTTACCCAGTTTTCCTCCATTAATTCCACTCCATTCCTTTCTAGTAGTGGAGTGCAATGGAAAGACAATTGGCCTTGGGAGTCAGGAAACCAGTTCTGTTCCTAACTCTGCCAATTACTTATCATTGGCATTTCATTTTTTTTTTAAGATCTCAGTTTTTTCTTCTGTGAAATGAAGCGATTGTACTAGAATCCAGTTGCTAGATTATCTCTAAGGTCCCTTCCAGATCTAACATTCTTGATGCTATCATTTGCTAGACTTTAAAGTACTTTGCAAAACTTAAAATGCTAGATAAGAGGCTAGCTATTACCCTGCATTATAACATTTTGTATTCCAAGGCTATTTCTATCTCTGCCTCTTAAGAATAGAAATATCCTGGTTTTTGCTCTTGGGGTAGGGGGAGGAGGAGGAGTGATATTTCAGAAACAATGGCTTATGTTTGTATAGAGTTATAGTTTGCAATATGTTTTCTATACATTATGTCATTTGGTCTCTGGCCAGGTCCCTGATCAAGACTTGGGAAAACAGAGGGATGTTAAAACTAGGCAACTGGACAAGGGTTCTCCTAAGCTCTTTTTTTACTTTATAAATTAAAGGCTGTGTCATACTCTCAAATCTATTTGGGATAATTAAAAATACCCAGGTAATACATAAACACAACTGTGAAAGATATAACGATTTACATGTATTCCATAGTGTACCCTTCCTCCCTTTATCTGACAGAGTTGACATCACAGATTCATAGAATTTTAGGATGAGAAGGCATCTTGTAGAGGTCATATAGTCCAAAGTCATACCTGAATTTAGGAATTCCTTCCAAAGCATCTTTGATGTGCATTTATCTAGCCTCTCTTTAGATCCTTTCAGTGCCTGAAGCTCACTACTTTGCTAGGTATCCTATTTCAATGTCAGGAAGTCAGAAAATTAAAAATGTCTAATAATCCTATGTCTAATATAGTGAGCTGAAATCTGTCCTTCTCTAACTTCAATTCATTGCATAGAAAATGAGGATGAACATAGAAAATTAATATGAGTACCATCACTTTGGTTTCTAGAAGAAATAAAGAGTTGAAGGGGTACCAAAACATAGCAAAAGAGGGAATATAGCTCAGATCTTTTGAGGAAGATGCTTGGGGTCAGAGTGGTCCAGGTCATTAAGATACATCAAATCTTTCTTTGTTTTCTCACAAAACATGGGGCCAAGGGAGTATGAGTGTAAAAGAGCTAATGAAATCATGAACAATAGGCAGTACTAGGGCTCCAGAAAACAAATCTTCAGCCAAACTAGCCCATTTCTTACAGAATTATTAAATTAGTGGGTGAAAGAAACACATTAGACATTACAGATATTGCTTTTATAAGAACCTTTGATATAGTGTCTCACAAAACCTTCCCAGAGAAATTAATCCCTCTTGGGCTTGGACAAGAGCCTGGCTTGCAGGAACCTGGAATCAGGGGCAGAAGCAAAGGGGGAGGGCAGCAAAGGACAGGGATATGGATGTGTTACCAGGTTGGTAAGCCAATGGGCCCAGAAGTAGCTGCCAAGGCTGGTGCTTGAAGCAGATGTCACTTGGCATGTCTATGGGCATGAAGGAAGAGAGAAAGAGAGTGAGGGGCATGGGAAAGATGCCAGAGTCCAATAAAAATAACTCATAATTCGATTAGAATTTAAATCTCTGAGGAATGTAGTGTTAGTACTGTTGTCCCCATTGTACAAATGAGGAAATTGAGGCTACCATAGAGGAAGTGTCAGCCTTGCTTCTGAAAGGCAAAACTGGTCAAATATAATAGTGGAACAAAAACAGAGATGTAGCCTCTATGTTGCTATGGAGAGGAGAGACTCAAAGCAGTTCTGTCTCAGAATGTACCAGTTGGTGGTGGGTTTTGATCTTGCAGTTCTCTGGCCTGAGAGGCTGCAGCTGGCAAGCTTTTGTGAGAGGAGGGGAAGCTGAAGAGAAGTCTGGAACATCTAAGAAAGCAAGAGTCCCTCTTCCTTCCCCTCCTCCTACCATTCTTCTCCCTCTCCTCTTTCCAAAATAAAAAGGAATGAATTCTGAATGCAGAAGATTGAGATCAGACAAAAGGAAGAACTTTCTGGTTGTGATGCCTATTTAATTAGTCATCCATCAATCAACATTTATCAAGCACCTACTGTGAGCAGGCATTGTGCTAAGTATTAGGGCTAGAAAGAAGGGTGAAAAAGCATTACAGATTCTCATTGTCTAACTCAGAGGAGGAGGAAGAGGAATAGAGATGGGGAGGGAAAGGGAGTATTACAGTTTAGTTACCTGCAATTGCTACCTGAGGCCAGAGTCATTCAGGCTGATGAAAAATGAAACCCTGTGATTGCTTGAATAGATCATGAAATAGAACTCTAATGCTTAGAGGGTTGAAGGATGATGAAGGTAGAAAAGGAGAGTATGGTTCCACAGTTTTGAGGCATTGTGTTGGTCAGACAATATCTACAGGACTTGGTCCAGTTTTAGACACTGACATGTTAGTTCCTAGTGGAGGGTAATGACTATAGTAAGGTAACTTGACATGTACTATAAGACTGGCTGAAGAAAATGACTATGAGAGAAGAGTATGAGATGGGAAAAGTTGGGATAAGATAGGTACTTGAAGGGCTATCTCATGGAAGAGAGTTTGGAGAGCTTCTGTGCAATAAGAATAATTTGCTGGGGGCAGCTGAGTGGTTCAGTGGATTGAGAGCCAGGCACAGAGACAGGAGGTCCTGAGTTCAAATCTGGCCTCAGAAAACTTCCTCACTGTGTGACTCTGGGCAAGTCACTTGACCCCATTGCCTAGCCCTTACCACTCTTCTGTCTTGGAACCAATACCTAGTATTGATTCTAAGGTGGAAGGTAAGGGTTTAAAAAAGGAATAATTTGCTCATTTTTATTTCTATAGTGCTGCCTTCACTATAACCCAGTGAGACTAAAATAAGTTTCTGAAGTCAAATTTGAACTCAGAAATGAGTCTTCTTGATTCTATGCTCTTCACTCGGTGCATTATGGTACCATCTTGCTGTGCTAGTACCACAACCAACAAATGCTTAATAAATGATTCCTTCCTTCCTTTATAACATGTTTGCCTCTCTAGCACCAGAGAATAGAACAAGTGCCAGAAGAGTTGATTTAACAAGGACACATCTTTCAGATTAATATGAGTGAATACCCATTGGGGTTGTCAGTAAGGAGATAGAGAAGAGGGAGTCATTACTTGATGTCTTTAAAGTACAAGTTGGCCAGTAGGTTCCCTATATTCAGGTAGTTTCCTACCTGAGGGACAGACACAATCTCTAAATCTCTTCCTAACTGTTCTGGAGACTTCAGTCCTTTGTGTCTCTAATTATAAGTGAGACACAGAGGTAGAGAGAAATGAAGGGAAAGAGGAGAAAGATAGGTGATGGTCAAGAGTTAGGGAGATGACCATACTTGGGAGGATTATTTCCCTCATGAGGCTATAAACTTTTAGCAGGGGGACATAGAAAGGAGTGCAAATTCCTCATTCAGAGGGCATGAAAAATCAATCAGCAAACATTTATGAGTGGTGCATTCAAGGCAATGTTAGGTATTATCAGGGACATGAAGAAATAGGAGAAATTGATCCTTTCCAAAGAGAGTTGATAGTTTAGTAAGAGAGACAAGACATGCCTGCATTTATTCAGAGTTAACTCACAATATTCTAGTTAACTAATAATAAAGACACCAATATGAGAAATGTCATGAGGTTAATTGCAATGATTTGACAGCTGTCATCAGGTATCTGAAGGACTGTCATATGGAAGAGGGATTATTCTGCTTGGTCCCAAGGGACAGAACTGGGAGCAAAAGGTGAAAGTTTCAGGGAGACCAATTTAAATTTGATATAAGGGAAAAGTTTTTTTTTTCTTAACAAAGAAGAGATGGAGGTCTTCAGTAATAAAATACATGATTTTTTATAATATAATTTTTAAAGCTTTTACAGAAAATCAATGAAGACAATTAGAAGAGAGGGAAGAGTGGGAAGAAACAAGGACAGGTATAGCATTAGCATAGAGTATTCCTAAATGATGAAATACCCTCTTTACAAATGTAAATGAACCTCTCTGCAATATATGATCTTATTGGGTTACCTAGAAGACTGAAAGTTTATGTGTCTTATTGAGGGTCACACAGGACTATTTCAGAGGCTATTATTTGAATTCAGTTCTCCCTGGATTTGTACTCCCTCCAACTATTATGCTATATTGTTCCATTTAGGGGAAATAGATATTCGCATCAAATACCACTAATAAAATCTTGATTCCCAAACATAGGGAATTGCCCCAAATTTCTAAAACTAATAGCTATTTCCCAATAGAAAATTGGTCCAAGAATATAAACAATTGTCAAAAGAATTGTAAACCAAAAGTTTGACTACATGTAAGCATCTATCAAATTACTAATAATAAGAAAAATTCAAATTACAACTATCATTGTTACAGGGTGCAAGTTGACAAATGGGAATTTTTACTGCTGGAAGGGCTGGGGAAAGACAGGTACACTAATATATGGTTGGTGGCACTGACAAGTTGCTCACATTTTAATGATCTTTTCATTGATGTGGTTGTAGTCATTATACATATTATTCTCTAGGATCTGCTTCTTTATAAGTTTATATAAATCTTCTAATATTTCTCAGAATTATTAATATTAATACTTTCTTATTGCACAATAATATTTGATTACCATTATATATCATCAACCGTTTTCTTTCCCAATAACTTCCCAATCAATGGCACTTATTTTACTTCTAATTCTTTGCTACCACAAAGAAGGTCAAAATGGCTATGATACAGGATGTGTTTAATATATAATGCAATTTAATAGCTTTAAATTGTACTTGTTCTTTGAGGACACCTTGTATTTTGGTATATATGGGATGTTTACTTCTTCTGTCTTTTACCACCTTGGACTTTATGCCCGGTAATTAATGGGTTGGTGAGGTATGAACAATTTAGTAACATATTGTTCTAGATGAATTCCAATTACCAAGGAAAATCTAGAGAGCATATGATGAACTATTCTATTTCCCTCATGATAAAGAAGTGGAAGATTACTAGAATGGAGCATGACAGTATCCCATGCAGTTAATTTGTTGACTCTTAGCCACAATAGAGAGTTCTGTCAAGTGTGGGGAGGAGTAAAATTACTTATTCAAAGACAAATTACTACAACAAACATTAAAAAGTTAAAAAGAAGAAATCCAAAAATAATAATAGGAAAAGAGAGCAGAATAAGGATGGATAAGAAAGAATTAGGATGGAGTGAAGAAGAGCAGGGATGGAGAGGAGTAGGAGTGAAGACAGAGCTGTGTCCTGAAATATCTATAGAAGGATTCCTGGAGGAGAATCTTGAACTGAGCCTTAATGGATGGGTAGGGAGAGAAAGAGTAGAGGAGGGCTATACTGGGAATAGGAGACATTCCAGAAAGAGTGAATAGTGAACAAGATCCCAGAGGCAGGAAATTGTATTTACAGAATATTTAGTGGACTAAATATTTGTCCAGAGTGGAGGGTTGATGAGAGAAAGAGAGAGAGAGAGAGAGAGAGAGAGAGAGAGAGAGAGAGAGAGAGAGAGAGAGAGAGAGAGAGAGAGAGAGAGAGAGAGAATGAGGGGAAAGTTGAGGAAACAGAGGCAAACTTACTCTTGGCTTTCTCCCATAGATATAAGGAGTTTCTTCAGTGATCCACAAAACACTGAAGCAAGAAGAAAATCTTAGGGACTATCTGGTCTAGCCCTTTCATATTTTCATGGAAGAAACTGTGGCTTATAGTGAGAAGGTAACTTACCCTAAGTCCCACAGTTTGCTCATGGCAGAGCTGAGAACCTTGCCTCAAAGTCCAGGGTTCTCTCTAACAAATTATATTTGGTAAACTACACCCATTATATTGTGAATTTCTCAAGGGCAGGGACTATGTTTTGCCTTTCTTTTGTATCCCCAGAGCTGAGCATAGTACCTGGCACATGATAGGCACTAAATAAATCCTTATTGATTGATTTTTTTCATTGTTACTGTAACTAGTATAGGGTAGCAAACAATGCTTTGATTTCTTTATCAGGTAGAAACAGTTGAGTCTAGAACCTTATTGACAAGAATCCTGATACTCAAGTGGATCTATGATCCCATCAATTTGGGAGATTCCTTCAGTGATACATTTCACAACCCAACCATGCCTTCCCATCTTTGTAACTCTTGTTCTTGTCCTCCCCAATGTTGTGTTCCAACCAATATGCTGGAGTTCTCCACATCCTGGAATGGAGACGGTACCAGGATAATACTCTGGATGTCCATTTGTCATCCCTTGCTTTTGCAATATGAGAAAATCATCTTCTTTACCTATTAAACAATTTATTCAGGTAGGAAGGAAACAAACATTTATTAAGCACCTCCTATGTGCCAGACATTGTGCTAAAGATTTGACAAATATCATCTCATTTGATCTTTACAACAACCCTGTGAGGTAGGTGCTGTTATTTTCCATTTTAGAGTTGAAGAAACTGAAGCAGACAGAGACTAGTGATTTGCCTGGGGTTATACAGCTAGTAAATATCTGAGGCCAGATTTAAAACTCTGGTCTTCCTGACTTCATGTCCAAGACCTGACTTCAAGTCCATCCATTGTACAACAGAGCTACCTCTAAAAAGATCCACTGCTCCTCTTCTTTGGAGTTCCTCTTTAGTTATGAATTGCATCTTGCTTTCACCCACCATAGTACTCTCCATTGCCCTCTGTGCAAGGCTCATTTTTAGCGTCTCAGAAGTACTGGTGGACTAGGTCTCACTGCTATATACTGGTCAAAAAAGCTAGAATTACTAGTTAAAATAAGAAGCTTCCAGATGGTGTACTTCTCAGTCACTGACCCCACACACAAACACTCCCACCACCACCAAGGATCTCTTCTCCCTAGCTAGCTTCCCTTTTATTTCTTCTAACTCATCAGTGGCCTCGTGGCATCTTGTTGGATGTTTCCTTGCATGGTTCTATGTGTCCCAAGACCTGAAGTCTCACTTAGTGCTTGCCAAAATCCTTAGTTACATTTTTGCCCAATCTTCCTGGAAAGAGGTTGATAATTCAGGGGGATATCATCTCTCCAGACCTATCAGGAAGAAATTTGGTGGCCAAGAGGATTTGAATATGTGGCTTTGTGTGAGTATATACAATTGCTTCTGTTTCTGTGTGTGTATTTAAAGCATATTTCTCTTCGACAGCGTAGCTATGAATGCCTTTGAGAATGTGTGAACCTGTTCTGTTCATGCCTATGGGCACACCCAAATGTTCTTGTGTGCCTGCACATGTGTATATGTGTTTATGTTTGTGTATTCTTGGGCCCAGAGGCAAGAAGTCTCCATAAATCACCTCTCTCTGGCTGCAATAACCCTGTCAGGCAGACAAATCTCCAAACAGGCCCTGGGCCCCAGGGCTCTCATACACATTCATTCCCTCTATGGATCCCCTGCCAGTTACCCTTGTAATGGGATTTATACTCAGTTATAGGACAGGCTGGGATGGGATTTCTCAGACATTGATCTCATGGAGGGCATCTCCCTGACTCCATGCTGAGGATGGATGCATTCCCAATTCAGGGTCAAAAAATCCTCTCCCATCCCTGACATTCAGACCTTGAAGGGCTCTGGAGATGTCCCCCCTTGAGGGTTTCTAGGTTTTAAGTTAGTGAAACAGGAAGGTTTCAGGTTTCTATGGCAACTGTCTCTCCTAGGCAAGGGGAGAAAAGTAAACACAGACTGAGGAAGTATCTGTTGGGTAGGGACTGGACCTTGGCATCCAGGAAGAATTGTCTTTATGATCTCAGCCTCTGCCACTGGGTCAGAGGGACAAGTAGAAAGGAGTGGTCAGCTTAATTTCTGACCTGGCCATTTTTTAAGTAGCTAGGTGGGGCAGTAGATTGAGCACAGGACTTGGAGGAGTCAGGAAGACCTGAGTTTGAATTCTGATTCATATAGTAATTGAGTGATCTTGAGCAAGTTAATTAACCTCTCTCAGCCTCAATTCCTACATTCGTAAAATGGAAATAATAGCACCTACCTCATAAGGATCAAAGAGTGTAATTTATGTAAAGTGCTTTGCAAATTTTAAAGCACTATATAAATGCAAGTTATTATTATCTTGACTTGTATTGCATCTCATATTATGTTATATTATATTTATCATCTTAATAATATCAATATTAATAACATTATATTACTTAAGACTAATTTGATTGCCTTTCTTCATTTAACAGTAATCTCTTCTAGGCTCTACTTTCCACATAATCCTGGAAGGGGCTAACCCTTTGTTTCAGCCCTCAACCAAAATAAATGTAAGCTTTATAACCAGAAAGTTCTTCATGTCTGACTTTTTTCTCTAATAGAGACATGCCCAGACCCTTACTATCTTTGCATGGATAATTGAAAGTTTATAGGAAGTTCCATATTTCTATTCTTTCCCTCCCCAAAAAATCCCAATGTACTCTGGGGTCTACTTCAAAGATTAATGATTTCATCAGTATAAATTTTTCCTCCACGGATTCAGATGGCAACCCCTCTATCTTGTGGCAAGCAAAAACTTTCATCCTCCTGTGTTCGACCTAGGGATAAGCCTCTTTGGATATGGCCAGGCCAGTCTGGTCCTCAAATGACAGGCATATTCCATTTCCAGGCCCTTACTTGAAGTCTTTCCAGCTTAATGGGCCCTGCCAATATGTGTGCTCTCCTGCCATAGTTATGGGTCACAAAGCAGTGTAATCAGCATCCACACCTTTTGATAAATGCCAGCCATTGCAACTGAGTTAGTGAATGAGGAACCCTTGGCTAGAATGTTAATAAAGCAGGAGAAATCAGGATTTGAGGATGCTGGATTATGAGTGGATAAGTAGGAGGTACAATTCTTAATTTTGTCATGACCTTTTGGCTTATGCTTTGAACTGTTGATTGTTCCTGACTCAGTCTCCCACTATGTGAAATTGGGGCAAATCATCACCCTATGACTTCCCTGGTTCTTGGGGGAGGAGGAATTTAACTAAATGATGGTAATAGGGTTGGGCAAATAGACAAGTGCTGTCTAAATGCTAAGTAATAATGGCTGAGTGAGCCAAGCTCTCACTATCAAGCAGAGAGCAAATCCAATCGCTATAATTGTTGATGTATCAATTACAGTGAGGGTCCATGGAGAACTGTGCCAGGTCCCCCAGTCCCTGGGGAGATCCTGGCTTGCATCATTTCTTCTTCCTTGTCCAGGACACATCCTTCAGCACTGGGAACTTTTCTGTTGAATAAAAAACCTCCCCTTTTCTCATTTCACTGAGAAAACAGATGGGGGTAGCCTATGATGAGAGAAGAGGGTAAACTCTGATTTGGAGCTTAGATCACCCCGACATCATAGATACTCCATAAATACCTGTTGAGTCCCTTTCAACACTAAGATGTGATGATTCAATAGAATGATTAATTTGAAGTGTAAGGAGGCTTCTGGGAGGAGGGGGTACTCTCAGGAGCTATTTGGTGAACGTGAAGGAGAATGCTTTGAGGAGTGTGAGCTGAGGGGGTTCTGATGAAAAGAAACGTTTCAATCATAGAATATGCACTGGGAGAAAGGAAAAGGCATGAGATGAGAATAGAGGAGAAGTGTGTGAATAGGAAAAAAAATGTGGAATGAAGAGCATCTAAGAATGATTCAGGTAACACTAGGGTATCCATTTTAATTCCTCTCTAGTAAAATTGAAAGAAAGATCCTCTTTTCATCAATTATAAAATGCCTCTGACAGTGAGGGGGCCCCTATATTCATTTTCTCCTACACAGTAACTGTATCTTGGTCAGGAATGCCTTGCCAAGAAATCAACAATCATGATCCTAGGATGCTTTCACTCTTCCATTTCTCCCTGTGTGACTTTCTGTAAATCATTTAATTTCTCTGTGCTTCAGTCGCCTTTGTAAATTGAAAGAAGGTCCTTTTTGGTTCTGAAGGTTCCTCTGGTTTAGCTA
This sequence comes from Monodelphis domestica, assembly GCF_027887165.1. NCBI lineage: Eukaryota > Metazoa > Chordata > Mammalia > Didelphimorphia > Didelphidae > Monodelphis > Monodelphis domestica. The sequence continues at coordinate 501,147,610 of NC_077228.1, forward strand.
GATGATGTATTGCTTAGCCACTGAACTGAGAATCACTAAGATCTAAGTTGGAATATAGATGTTTACTAGCTGTGTCTTAGTTCCTTTATCTGTAAAATGAGAGCCTAGGGAAGGGCAATCAAGTAGTACAGTAGACAATTCAGCACATCTGGAATCTGGAGGACCTGGGTTCAAATCTAGCCCAAGTCCTTTGTGTGACCTTGTGAAAATCACTTAAACCCAATTTTCTAGCCCTTGCCACTCTTCTATCTCAAATTTTATACTAAAAAAAATTAGGAGGTAGACTAGGTGATCTTTAGGATCCTTTCTGGTTCTATCTACAATATTATGATTCAAGGATTTTTCCTTTGTAGAAAATATGATTTCTTGGTCTCCCAGAGCTTGGGTGTGAGGTTACCTCA